>NC_072783.1:31550460-31654980 GCF_022539595.1 Amphiprion ocellaris | reverse complement strand
ACATTATTTCATCATATGGCACGTTTTTACAACATGTTTGAAAAATCATATTTTTTTTTCGACATAGTAAGGCCTTTTTTTGCGCCAAAATTCCTGATTTTTTTTTTCAAAGAAAACCTTACCATAGTGTTTTTCACGGCCTCCTTTACATTATTTCTTCATATGGCACGTTTTTACAACATGTTTGAAAAATCGCATGTTTTTCGACATGGTATAGTAAGGCGTTTTTTTTGCGCCAAAATTCATGATGATTTTTTTTTCAAAGAAAACCTTACCATAGTGTTTTTCACGGCCTCCTTTACATTATTTCATCATATGGCACGTTTTTACAACATGTTGAAAAATCGCTTTTTTTTTCGACATAGTATGGTAAGGCGTTTTTTTTGCGCCAAAATTCATGATGATTTTTTTTTTCAAAGAAAACCTTTCTGGAGTGTTTTTCACGGCCTCCTTTACATTATTTCGTCATATGGCACGTTTTTACAACATGTTGAAAAATCGCATTTTTTTTCGACAGTATAGTAAGGCGTTATTTTTTTCACCAAAATTCATGATTTTTTTTCAAAGAAAACCTTTCTGGAGTGTTTTTCACGGCCTCCTTTACATTAATTCGTCATATGGCACGTTTTTACAACATGTTGAAAAATCTCATTTTTTTTTCGACATAGTATAGTAAGGCGTTTTTTTTGCACCAAAATTCATGATGATTTTTTTTTTCAAAGAAAACCTTTCTGGAGTGTTTTTCACGGCCTCCTTTACATTATTTCGTCATATGGCACATTTTTACAACATGCTTGAAAAATCATATTTTTTTTCGACATAGTATAGTAAGGCGTTTTTTTTGCGCCAAAATTAATGATGATTTTTTTTTCAAAGAAAACCTTACCATAGTGTTTTTCACGGCCTCCTTTACATTATTTCATCATATGGCACGTTTTTACAACATGTTGAAAAATCGCTTTTTTTTTCGACATAGTATGGTAAGGCGTTTTTTTTGCGCCAAAATTCATGATGTTTTTTTTTTTCAAAGAAAACCTTTCTGGAGTGTTTTTCACGGCCTCCTTTACATTATTTCTTCATATGGCACGTTTTTACAACATGTTTGAAAAATCGCATTTTTTTTTCGACATAGTATAGTAAGGCGTTTTTTTGCGCCAAAATTCATGATGATTTTTTTTTCAAAGAAAAACTTTCTGGAGTGTTTTTCACGGCTTCCTTTACATTATTTCGTCATATGGCACGTGTTTACAACATGTTGAAAAATTGCTTTTTTTTCGACATGGTATAGTAAGGCGTTTTTTTTGCGCCAAAATTCCTGATGATTTTTTTTTCAAAGAAAACCTTACCATAGTGTTTTTCACGGCCTCCTTTACATTATTTCGTCATATGGCACGTTTTTACATGTTTGAAAAATCGCATTTTTTTTCGACATAGTATAGTAAGGCGTTCTTTTTGCGCCAAAATTCATGATGATTTTTTTTCAAAGAAAACCTTTCTGGAGTGTTTTTCACGGCCTCCTTTACATTATTTCATCATATGGCACGTTTTTACAACATGTTTGAAAAATCACATTTTTTTTTCGACATAGTATAGTAAGGCGTTTTTTTTGCGCCAAAATTCATGATGATTTTTTTTTCAAAGAAAACCTTACCATACTGTTTTTCACGGCCTCCTTTACATTATTTCATCATATGGCACGTTTTTACAACATGTTGAAAAATCGCATTTTTTTTTCGACATAGTATAGTAAGGTGTTTTTTTTGCGCCAAAATTCATGATGATTTTTTTTTCAAAGAAAACCTTTCTGGAGTGTTTTTCACAGCCTCCTTTACATTATTTCATCATATGGCAGGTTTTTACAAAATGTTTGAAAAATCACATTTTTTTTTCGACATAGTATAGTAAGGCGTTTTTTTTGCGCCTAAATTCATGATGATTTTTTTTTCAAAGAAAACCTTACCATAGTGTTTTTCACGGCCTCCTTTACATTATTTCATCATATGGCACATTTTTACAACATGTTTGAAAAATCACATTTTTTTTTCGACATAGTATAGTAAGGCGTTTTTTTTGCGCCAAAATTCATGATTTTTTTTCAAAGAAAACCTTTCTGGAGTGTTTTTCACGGCCTCCTTTACATTATTTCATCATATGGCAGGTTTTTACAAAATGTTTGAAAAATCACATTTTTTTTTCGACATAGTATAGTAAGGCGTTTTTTTTGCGCCAAAATTCATGATGATTTTTTTTCAAAGAAAACCTTACCATAGTGTTTTTCACGGCCTCCTTTACATTATTTCATCATATGGCACGTTTTTACAACATGTTGAAAAATCGCTTTTTTTTTCGACATAGTATAGTAAGGCGTTTTTTTGCGCCAAAATTCATTATGATTTTTTTTTTCAAAGAAAACCTTTCTGGAGTGTTTTTCACAGCCTCCTTTACATTATTTCGTCATATGGCACGTTTTTACAACATGTTGAAAAATCGCATTTTTTTCGACAGTATAGTAAGGCGTTTTTTTTTCCACCAAAATTCATGATGTTTTTTTTTCAAAGAAAACCTTTCTGGAGTGTTTTTCACGGCCTCCTTTACATTATTTCTTCATATGGCACGTTTTTACAACATGTTTTAAAAATCGCATTTTTTTTTCGACATAGTATAGTAAGGCGTTTTTTTTTGCGCCAAAATTCATGATGATTTTTTTTTTCAAAGAAAACCTTTCTGGAGTGTTTTTCACGGCCTCCTTTACATTATTTCATCATATGGCACGTTTTTACAACATGTTGAAAAATCGCTTTTTTTTTCGACATAGTATAGTAAAACGTTTTTTTTGCGCCAAAATTCATGATGATTTTTTTTTTCAAAGAAAACCTTTCTGGAGTGTTTTTCACAGCCTCCTTTACATTATTTCGTCATATGGCACGTTTTTACAACATATTTGAAAAATCGCATTTTTTTTTCGACATAGTATAGTAAGGCGTTTTTTGCGGCAAAATTTATGATGATTTTTTTTTTCAAAGAAAACTTTTCTGGAGTGTTCTTCACGGCCTCCTTTACATTATTTCGTCATATGGCACGTTTTTACAACATGTTTGAAAAATCGCATGTTTTTTCGACATAGTATAGTAAGGCGTTTTTTTGCGGCAAAATTTATGATGATTTTTTTTTTCAAAGAAAACTTTTCTGGAGTGTTCTTCACGGCCTCCTTTACATTATTTCATCATATGGAGCGTTTTTACAACATGTTGAAAAATCGCATGTTTTTTCGACATAGTATAGTAAGGCGTTTTTTTTGCGCCAAAATTCATGATGATTTTTTTTTCAAAGAAAACCTTACCATAGTGTTTTTCACGGCCTCCTTTACATTATTTCGTCATATGGCACGTTTTTACAACATGTTTGAAAAATCGCATTTTTTTTCGACATAGTATAGTAAGGCGTTCTTTTTGCGCCAAAATTCATGATGATTTTTTTTCAAAGAAAACCTTTCTGGAGTGTTTTTCACGGCCTCCTTTACATTAATTCATCATATGGCACGTTTTTACAACATGTTTGAAAAATCACATTTTTTTTTCGACATAGTATAGTAAGGCGTTTTTTTTGCGCCAAAATTCATGATGATTTTTTTTTTCAAAGAAAACCTTTCTGGAGTGTTTTTCACGGCCTCCTTTACATTATTTCTTCATATGGCACGTTTTTACAACATGTTTGAAAAATCGCATTTTTTTTTCGACATAGTATAGTAAGGCATTTTTTTTTGCGCCAAAATTCATGATGATTTTTTTTTCAAAGAAAACCTGACCATAGTGTTTTTCACGGCCTCCTTTACATTATTTCATCATATGGCACATTTTTACAACATGTTTGAAAAATCACATTTTTTTTCGACATAGTATAGTAAAACGTTTTTTTTGCGCCAAAATTCATGATTTTTTTTTCAAAGAAAACCTTACCATAGTGTTTTTCACGGCCTCCTTTACATTATTTCATCATATGGCACGTTTTTACAACATGTTGTAAAAACAACATGTTGTTGTAAAAATCTTTTTGTTTTTTTTCTTTCGCTTCTTCAGTTCACCAAAACTGAAGAAGTCTCTTGGATGAGAGGTGCAAGATCTTCAAGGAACCTTCTTAAAGTCCAGTTGGATTGATTTAAACAACTTTGGATAACCATGACCTGGATGAATGAGATACTACACAGACATACTGCTATGGAGAGACAAACATCTACAAAGAGAAGCAAAGAAAGCAACAATAAAAACACTGAAAACAAAAAACTAAACAATCATTAACAAGGCCAGAGTTTAAAGAGAACAGTCAAAACTACAATAAAGGTACACAGACTACTACTACCACCACTAGAGACTACTACGAAATGAGCACAGATGTTATATGACTACAGAGTGATTTAAGACAACCACAAGTAGACAAAATTAATACAAAGACACCAAACATGTACAATGAAAGGTAAAATAATGAGACGACATAACGATCAGAGATGTAAAATTGTCACAAAACGGGGGTTTGAACCCAGAGTGCAGGCACACACAAGGCAGACAGACAGAAGTTCTTAAACAAGGAATTTATTCAAAAGGAAACAATGCACTGGCTGAGCAGACCAACGTAAACCAAACTCTTCTGGAAATAACAAATTTTCCTGAAACTAAACAGGGCTCTAAACTAATTAAGGCTAAGGAACAAAACTGGCCACTACGTGGGCTAAAACCAAAACTTAAACAAAACGGCTAGACTCACAGTCCACCAGTGCAGCGACGGGGAGCCAAGGTAAGGACAGAGGGGGGAAGCTCTGGGAACAAGTCAGGCAGGACTGAGCAGGCAGGGGGGAGTCCGGAGCCAACACAGACCTGGACAAAGCAGCTGGCGGGGAGCCAGCAGAGACAATGATCCAGCTGCGACTGGTGGGGTGAGTCCGGCTTTAAATGCCGCTGATTGGACTCAGCTGCGGTGAGAGAGCAGTTGAGCCCAATCAGCCAGGACTGTCAGTTGATCCAGGGTGTAGCACAGAGGAGGGAGGGGCCATGACAAAAATGAGCACAAAGAAACACAAAACTACAACAAATAGATGCACAAAGAGACACAAAACTTCCACAAATGCAAAATGACAACAGAGAAACATGAAACAACTGAAAGAGAAGCAAAACGTCTCGTAACAAAGAACCTGAGTTGTTAAGTGACTTTATCGTCACAAGTTGTTTAGAAGTCAGTCCTCATCTAAAAGGCAACTTAGACCAGAATAATGTGTAAACTTGAAACTTGTACTGCACAAACCAGCGATGCAGTAGAAAGCAGAGGCTAATATTTTAAAATGAATTTGTATTTTTTATAGATTTGAGGATTTTTCAATAAAATTCAAATTAAAACTGTATTTTTAAACATCTTTGAACATGACTGGAAGGGATTCATGCTGTTTGTTAAACCAGTGCTTTAAATTTGAGATGCATTTTTATGATTTTTTTTACTCCACAAATGAACGCGGCAGAGTTATGTGACGATCGGCAAACGTTTGTCCGTCTGTCTGTCTGTCTTTGTGTGCACAACATTACTCAAAAACGGACTGACAGATTTGGATGAAACTTTAGGCAAGAAAAAATTAGAACGATATTGACCGATATTACATTTATACGCCAATATCGGGCCGATAATATCGGTGGGCTGATATTATCAGACATCCCCAATATAATTATATTTTTTCTCTCACACTCGACCTCTATTTATCTGGTTCCCTGTTTTTCTTCACACATCACATTATAATTATAAAAAATTACCATCTCGACTCATACCACTGTTGGGGATTTTGACCAGCGCATGAGGACAAAAATTCAAACCCTACATGATTAGAAAGTGCTAATTCAAGAGTAGGAAGTCTGAAAGCAGCTTAAGAACTCTAAACAAGTTCCTGAATAAGTTCCTGAGGTGGAAAAGAGGCAGTAGTATCCCTAGATGTGAGTTCTGTGCACAGAATCTTGTCTTTCACAGTGTTGGGAATGTGAGCTACTCTACCTGTGAGCACACCACTAAATCTGGGTCTCATTGATGCTAATTTCTAACTTTTCTCGTTCCCAGATACCCGCCGGGTGTGGTTGGAGTGGCTCCGGGCGGCATCCCAGGGGCGTTAGAGGGCATGGTGCCCGGTGGGGTGCCCATCGCCCACACCCTGCCCTCTGGTACACACCCCTCCCAAGCCCCATCGCCCAACCAGCCCTCCAAACACGGCGAGACCAGAGAGCACCTCACCGAGCAATAGCAGCAGAGAAGGGATTCAAACTGCGACATCTCATCCGACCCGCTGACACTCAGAAAAAAAAAAACAACCAATCACAAAGCAACCGACCAACTGGGACCAAGAGACAGTGAAACAACACAAGTGGCTGCCTGTTAAACCAGCCGGCAACTGGGAACAAAAGAAGTGTTCCGGGGAATTTGTACTTTTACCATTTTAGTTTTTACTCTCTGTCTCTTTGGGTTCAGTACCGACTTTACTCTTTGATGATGTTTTTTTTGTTTTGTTTTTCTTCGGGACATGCCTATGATTGTGGACACAGAGTCCAGTGTTTTTAGTGCTCCGGGATTATTACCTGATGAGACTCTGTCCCACCCCCCCCGCCCCCCACCCTCACCGTACACCTCAGAGCTCATGGGAAACGTAGGCCCACATCTCAACACAACAACGGAAGAACAAGAGAAAAACCTTTGGCATCATGTGCTACTGGACCTTATTACCCCCTCCCATCCCTTCCTCCATCCTCTCCTGATCTTCCCCACCTCTCCAACCCTTCTTATGTAACAAGTGTGTGTTGTTTAGGCCCCTCATTATGCCTCAGAAGAGAATTATAATTTGTTTTTCTTTCTATCCTAAGTGTGAATGACTAAAATGGATTATTGACTTATATATATTTATCATTCATCAAAGAAAAAGGAAAAGATTGCTCATCAGTTACAGTAATCTAGAGTGGGTTTTAACCCTTTCCTGGCAATAATACAGCTTTGACAGCTATCAGTTACAGATTTGTACCACTAGAGGGCACTTCTACACAGCGTGAGGAGCGTCTTCTGCAACTTGTGGCAACCGAAATCTTAAATTGCTTCAACATACCGAGTGATTCTTTTATAAGCTGTCAGTGGTTAACACTAAATATTCACTTTATACATTTGATTGTAGCTGAAGTTTTAGGGTATATAAAAACAGAGGGAGCTGTTTTTGTCAGAGTTAGTGATGTGTGACTGTGAGGAAAATGTAAAAAGTGAGGAGCCTGGTGTGACTGCATCTGACTCTTCTCTGCCAACAACCAGTCTTTGTTTCATAGGCGGCGTACAGGTCGAGACTCCCTCCCTTCTTTGAGCACATTTCACACAGAAGACAGGAAAGGGTTAAAGCAAACTTAATTTCTTAATGACTCAGGAAAACACTTTTTTGCAGATATTTTTTTTTCTTCCCCCAGAATTTTTGTCTTTGAGGAAAAAAAAGAAAAGACTAATCTGGTTAGTCTGAATATTTTCTCTCCTCCATTCTCCTCTCCATTGTGGTATTTTTATATACAAGGCGCATCCCACGTTTTTTGGTGTTACAGAGATTTGAAGAGTCCTGTTAGATTTGTATTGCCTAGTTAAATGTTCCTATAACCATAGTCCTATGTGATCCACCCTCTCTCTTCTCTCCTTCTTATATTTTCTTTGTTCTATTGAAGGCCAGGTTCTTTGGGGCATCCTGTACTCTGTAAGAGCAATAGCTGAAACTCCTACTTAGTGTCCCAACAATAGCAGAAGAGGCAGCCAGCAGTATGTTTTTGTTTTTAGTGTGAGTATTTGTATTTGTTTCTTGTACAAGGTGAACATTTAGCATTCAGTGCAGTTCAAATAAAAAGATACGATTCTGAGAACCAGCTGTCTGTACTGACTGCTTGATTTGGATAAACAAAAATTAGATTTTCATCTTGCGGTACGTTCAGAAGATCTTGCTTTCTGATTAGACACTTTCCTGTTTGTGTGTTTTATAATTAATTTTTGCATTTTATATCAGAGGGGGGCGCCAAAGTATGAACAAGTCCTGATAATGGAAAACGGCAGAATAACAGATTTTTTTTCGCCAAGATCATCACATCCATGGAGAAAAATATCTGCTTTTGTAATTGTTTGGATGTTTTTTCTTCATTTCGTGCTTCTGATTGTCATTTCAAATCCCTATACTACTACTACACTGATGCTATTACATGGAGTTAAAATGCAGCAATTTTGTATTAGAGTTCATAAAATGCTTTCATAAGTATGATGGTTTGCATTTCAAAGGGATCCAGTGATATTGACTATATGTCGCTAGTTCATTTTTGGTCATATTAATCCAAAACACAAGAAAACAAAAGGCAAATGGCAACAAAGTAGATGCAAGTGAGTCAAATTTAATATTAATGCTCTCCATTGAAAGAGGCAGAGTGTTTGGTTTTCTGTTTTTCCCCACCAGCGTCACCACCACCCAGTCTAACATGAACTAGTCACACATAAAAATGTCAGTAAACTTGTAGGTCATTTTTCCCCCTCCCCCTCACAGAATGTAGGTATTTATCTGTGCAAAATAAAATACTTCAAGACTGAATGGATCAAACGGAACACAGATAAAACGGGGCAGAACAAAAGGTGTCGCCTCCGTGTGCTAAATCTCCTAAACAAATAAATAAATTCAACATCAAATGGGGTTTTACAGAGGGATCGTCAATCAGGAAAACAGGTGCTCGTTAAACCTTAAACATACATGGATTAGCATCCTCTCAGGTTTAAGCAAAATTTCTGTCAGGCAATTCTGTAAATGAAATCCCTCATCTAGTGCAGCTTCGGGATTTCCTTGAATACAGTATATGTTCCTATATGTTCTAGTATTTCTCTCAAGTGTGATAATTACCTTGATAACAAACAGGGAAAAAAATCCGAGTATCAGAAGGCAAACCAAGTGGCCTTGATGTGCTTTCTCTGGGAGCAATAATCAGGATTCTGTTTGATGGTGCTGGTATCTTTTCTACCACAGAGCTCACAGAACACATGCATTATTACAAGTTAAAGATTTACATTTTGGAGAAAGGAAAAACAAAAACAAAAAAAAATGTAGATAGTAAGGAACTCTCTCCCAGAGCCCACAGTGTCCGTTCTGAAGACCTCCCTCTGTCTCTACTCCCCCTTACTCACTCTCTCACTCATTCATCTTCATCATCCTCCTCCTCGCCGTCAGAGAGAGAGGCACAGGGGCGGATCTGGCGGTATCTGTCCAACCACTTCTCCACCATCTGGGTGACCAAGGGGTGGTTACGGCGTCGAGAGCTCTTCTGCATGGCTGCCAGCATCCCTCCTTCTGTCACGCAGCAGTCCAGCCATTCCCTCAGCAGCTTCTCCTGCTGCTCCTCGTTGCCCATCTGAGTCACAGACAGACAAACATGCTGTTTACTCATTACAGAACCAAATGGGCCGTCGTTAAGGACGTCAAGCAACTGGTGACCGTGCAATTTGTGGTAACCTGACACCATGAGCTGTAGATGAGGCCCATTGTTTGTCAGTGTTTCCCATTAATTACCTAGACTACAGCAGCCTGCCACAGTTTCATATTGAACTGTAATTCAGAGACGTATCAACAATGCTACTCCTAAGTCTAATAACTTTAAACACAATTAACTATAGATTTCATATTGTTTATTATCATTGACCAGCTTGACAAAGAATATAGCAGTGTTTTCAAGCAACCTTACATTATTATTCATTACAATATCCAGTAGTTTCTGCTTTAATTGTGCATGGTTCCGTAATGGGTAAAAGTTCACAGTAAGGCAAACCACACCTGGCCAACTCCTCAGTAAGGCACAGTCATAACCTCGCATGAACTTATTTCCCTTTCTATGTCAGCAAACACATTACACAACATTTGGATAAGTGCTATAATACATTTTGGGCTTATCTACACACTTTATTGCTGATTAGAGTAACTTGATCACCTCTGTTGGCTGTACTTCACTCCACTCAGAGAGTAAATAGCTTACTTCCTACAACCAGAGGACTGGAACTATGTCAAAGTCAGGCTACCCAAAAGGTAGTTTCTTATAACCAGACCATTCTCAGGCGTTAATACAGGCCGTGTAGAATGGTCTGGCTGCACCTCATCATTATTGTATCACTCCCTAAAGGGGAAAAAATATCTGGTGTGTTTGTATTTCTTTAAACCAATCACTAGAACAGAATGAACTGACAGTGTTGACACATAATAGTGATGGGGAGAATTATTTTGGTGCAACATTTGCATGCATCCAGGCAAGCACTGCTGTTAAAATGAACAATTTACTAAAAAAAAAAACAGACAATACAGATCTTGGGCAACAGTAGAAATTTTTAGTGTGTGGGTTGTAGCCCAGAGGTTCTCATGGTTGTTGTTTCACATAGTAAAGGTGAGTTTGAAAACAGAAATACATTTATGACGGAAGGGGATGAGAAGGTCTGGTAAAATGTTCAGCCAACGGCAAGCCAATACCCACTGGTAAATTCAACTACCCTGCCAATCACTGGTTATTTATTGGTCACAAAGTATGTAATGCAATTTAAGTATCTGCAGTGGAACTTCTATGCAAAGTTATTTACTAATTTAGATCATCTAAATTTGTTTCATATTAATGGAAAGTGTGTGGATACTTCCTCCTGCATTCACATTTTTCCTGTTTAGCTTTACCAAAATACACGTTTTTATAAAAGATTTTTGCCATTTCATGTTCACGGTTATGATGTGTTTTCTTGCACGAAGACACACTACTATAATTTACAGTAACCAAGGTGACTGGCATGGACAACTAATAGTTCCCAATGTATTTAGAATATACTGTACACATTAAATAGTCTAGTAAAACGCACAACTCTGAAAAAAAATTTGAAAAAGTTCATGAATATCAAAATAAACCCACAATAACATACTTTTGTTGAGGTGCAATATGAAACTAAAATCTGACCAGTAAATCACAATATTAGTCCCTACCTCCTGTGCAGACAAGAAGTGAATGTGCAGCAGCTTCCTCTCGCTGTCCACCAGTGGCAAGAAAGTGACCGTGACATCGTCGTCAGTATTGAGGTTGGCGCCCGCACCACGATTGTCGTAGCCGTCGTTCTCCATGGCCACCAGGGCCGAGAAGTGGCCCCGTGTGTAGCCCAGGGCAATGGGGCTCTTCCAGCAGAAACTCTGCTCCCATAACAGAGGCAGGTACACACCTAAAGACGCACAATGCACAAAGCAAGTTAGACTAGCTGGTAACTACTGTACGCCACAAGACTTGAGGCGCCTGGGAGGAACAGGCTCTGCAGCTGTACACTCAAATAACACTGCATGTGAATGTCAGTTGGGTCCCGAGCACCATCGCAGACCTGACCCGATATCAAAAGTGGCTGCTTTTCACGTGACTCGAAACAACTGGCCCATTGTGCACAGCTCTGTGGTGCAGCGTGGTGCTCTACTTCTTTAGAAACACACCCACCTACTCCATTATAGCTTTGCCCACAGACACACACTAGCAATCACTAGACATTTGACATGCAATGTAGACAATAAAAATAACTGCAGGTCTGCAAAATTCTGGCCTAAATTGAATTAATATATACTGAGGCATCGAAGACTACTTTATTTATTCAAATTCTCAGTACAATAGACGCAGTGAAGTAAAGGTATTCTAGCGGCTTTGCATTCCAGCTGTGCTCAGTCTAGTTTTCAAATACAGTATCTTTTTCATCTAGTGTTAAAACAATGCTATGAGCAATCCTAAGGACCTTATTTCACACTGTGCTGTTGCAGGTGTTTACAGCTGAAACCAAAAGGCAAAAGCCATGATAAAATCAATAGTTCTTTTAGAAATAAACACTGAGTGAACTCAAGTAACTTAAAGAGTCAGTTCATCCCTAGATACACTGAAAAGGGAAAAGAGTTACTCTCAGCCTACACTACAACTGAGGTCGCTGAAATTTATTCAGCAAGCTGGCAGCACTGAAAAATTACATGCCAAAAGTTTTTTCAGCACAAAGTAGCTCCAATAAAATCAGCTCCCACTGAGGGTTGTTAACAGCAAAAATAATCAAGACTATCTGCATGGCTACATGCCAGAGTCTTTTTGTAATTTGGGTGAACTCACACTTGGAAGAATAATTCTAGAAGTTGCACATTGGCAGAGCTGTCAAATAAATGACTATTAATATCTTCCAAGTTTTTTACAAATGCTGCCTCACCTTGAAAACGAGTGTATCCTAACGTTTCCCCACGGAAACTTTTGTAGTATTTCACTCCGTAGACTATGATCGGTCTTCGAAGAATATGTGCCAGAACAAAAATGTGGGTCTGCTCCAGGCTGGCCCCGGGCTGAGTGGAGAAGAAAAACACAAAATGACACATCACGCAGCAGTTGTAATCATATAAATCATTCTGTCAAATGTGCATTAAATATTAACCCTTTAAACCCTTGACTGTTTTTGAAACAAAACAACAAAAAACACACACACATTCAGTCTGGAACCACCCCAAAGCTGTAACGCTAAACTGAACAACCTGGCACTCTAGGACTCTTTGTTGAACGTGCTACACTCAGAACCTTCTACAAACGGCATCTGGGCATGTTTTAATAACATATACAGGCTGGGTCGAAAGGGTTAATGAAACTAAAAATAGCAAAGAAGGCTGACAGTGCCAAGTACTGTTATCATATTGCAAAACAGTGACCTGTACTCTGTAAACCTGCAATGCTGCAGTTCTCAGTATGGATTCATGACACTTCTCATCTTGCAATTGCACGTACCAAATAAGCAGAAAGCAGGTTACATAACTACCTTTAAATATAAATATACTACTCCTACAATAGTATTTCATGTTTAAAAGGGGGCTTTAAAGTTATCCACACTTAGGGGATGGGATATATAAAGGGCGATTTTATCCTTTGACTCTCATCTCACCGTCACTGTTAAAGCCTCAGACAAGGTTATCACACAGTAGCTTTTGCCATGTTTGTTTACACTGCCGGTGGAGTGGCTCTGAGCTAAATGCCTGTAATCCGAAGGTCACATGTTGGAAAGGAGTGCTGCTTCAGCAGGCGTGCCAGCCAAGTAGATGAGCTGTCTGTCAATCTACAACTCCATCTTAGGGGATCTACAATAATTGCTTGTGTCCTCTCTGTCATTCACACATGATCCACCTTGCACAGCACTACCCTTGTAACAGTGGACAGCGTGGAAGTTCATTTTAAATTGCTTTCATCTTTCTATGCATTTAGAAATGTGAGCTGACAGTGGAGCAGCTGTGCCGATACAACTCAGAGTACATGTTCACAGCACATATGAAAGTGGATTAAAAGCTTTAATAAACTAAAGTTCATATACAGCATGCAGTTTAAATGCCTCTCCTTCTCTCTTATAATGTTCCAAATCACAACATGCTGTTTCAAAGGAAGCTGAAGTACTGTTGAACAATGTAAATTACATTGTGGATACACCCCAATGCTCAACACAATTTCAAGTGTGTCTGTTTAATGAGGCTTTTAGGAATGCTACTCAAAGAATGGAGTCCTTGCTAATTGTATTGGAATGACGTGACAGAAGAGTGGATTATTATCAACACCAAAATCCAAATTATGACGACAGCAACTGCAATCCTACTTCATGGTAAAGGTTAACGACAAAATCTTTCACCGCTATTGCTGCTACGAAGTGGGGTTGCGTGATTAATCTAATTGCAGTTGTGGTGTCAGCCTGTTCAATTACACAACCAAGAGCCCATATTAAAATGATGATCGATCGGTTACTGTTTAGGCAGTGGAGCGTGTGTTGTGCATGTAACATGACTATCCAGCACAATCTCTCTCTGGAATTTACTCAAAACATTCAGGCAATCAAGCCTGCGCTGATCATTGCTGTGACTAGCTAAAATGACAAACAGCAGGTCACACACTCAATTGCTGCTAACTAACATTAATTCGATGACTTAAAATGGTGACAGGCCAAATTAAACTTTGCAAGTCGGCGAGGAAACAGCCTGCGACAGCGCCGCTGTCTGCAATCAACCAAAGACTTTTATGAGATAAAAGAAGCATCACTCTCTACCACCACTGTGTAATGAAAGTTGACTGGCTATTTCTGTAGTTGCAACATCAAAACCAGGGTGAGATGTCTTCTGTAGTAAAATAATTAGCAAATCCTTCAGCAATCTGAATTTTGAATGATATTTATTGTAAAATAATGTGTGCCTAAGTCAGTAGTAATTAGTAACTTTAATGTGGAAATACATCTTGAATCAACATTTAATATACTGTATTCAGAGCAGCAGGAGATATTTTTTCACCATACATACTGAGCATCTTTGGTACAAACACAGATGAGAAGAAAGTTGGAATTTTTGTCGGAATTATATGCCAGTTTAAGTTTGTATATTTGAGAAAACAAATAAATATTGCAAAATTATCAATAACCTGTTCATTTTCCTACATAATCAAACCTACAGATTCATGATACAATGTTTCTCATATATATTTTTTCTTTTTTTCCCCCACAATAATCACAATATGACATTCTGCTCAATCTGTGCAGCCTTACTATGATGTCCGAAGTGTATGCCCCAGCATTTTTGTATTTCAGCCTCTACTAGCACTCAGAAACGTCACAGATTTTACGTACAGTACATATGCAAGAATGCAGCTTATACACATTCCAGTGGAAAGCGGTAATGCAAGCATGTAGTGAATACCAGCGACGCTATTCCCCTGATGTATGGTCTCATGTAGACAATACCAAGTAGCAATAAAGGAGTAGAAGAAAAAAACTCTGTCGTTAGTATTTTTGAGGAAAAACATGCACATAAATTCCATTATGTGTAAAGAAATTAGGTCAAGTTTGTGCATTTGTAAACCTACACCAGTCTGTAATAATCTTCCAAAGGATGTCACTGTGACTAAATAATTGACTCAGCATCAGTTCTATTATTAGATGCCATTTAAAATCTTTTGGGTCACAAACCTGCGATCTTTCCTTTGAGAATGCATCAGCTTAATATTATTTCCCAACTTCTATACCTTTATAAGATATTTATGAGAAGCTCACACAGATCAACACACCACACTGGGCCACCTTGTATCTTTCAGCTGACGGTCAACAAGAGGAAGGAAGTGAGTAAACCAGAAGGAACCCCATAATTACCTGGCTAGCCAAAGACAGGATGAACGCCCAGTCCTCCTGCCACTGCTCCTCTCTAAGGGAGAAATGTAAACCAAAGCTCTGCGAGTACCACGACTCCCACTCCTTCCAGCGCGTGTAAAACCTAAAAGGAAATAAAAGCTTATTCAAAATACATTTTGCCCAAAGATTCTACAGTGTATTAACCATACCACATGTAAAAACTATCTCATACCAACAGCAAAACACATTAAAAGAAGAATTTTTCTTTCATCTCACACCTTTACTAAGTAATCAACCCTTCTGTATTTAACTGTGTAGAGGCAGTATGTAAATATCCCAAGGAAATGCTTCCACACTGAGCCTGCAGGACAAATTATCACAAACTGCCAGTACAGCTATGGTTAAAATACTGTTAGAAGAATGTAAACAAACTGCTCTGAGTGTACTACTAAAGATCCCCTGGGTAAGTAGAATTTTGCAGAATATTCCAAATGTTGAAAAAAGCAGCCTTTCCCGGATTTAAGTGACCACAGGAAGTGTGCGTTGGGGTTGGGTGTCTCACCAGTGAGAGCAGTCGTGCAGGCTGTCGTGGAGAGTCTTGCGGAGCACAGAGTCCTTGTCATAGATGCCCCATGTGGCTTGTAGAACAGAGTCCAACAGACAGTCTCCGGCTGTGCGGTTCCACAAGGCGTACAGACGACTGTCGAGGCGTGTGCCCAGCTCCAGAGACCAGTTGATAACGGGAGATTCCTCTTCCAGTTCTATATGCAGACAAAATGCAAAAGTGTGTGAGGGCACAAATAGGAGAACAATTTCAAATCAAGCCATATTCAGGGGAATTTTGCAAAGAGAGGCAAAAGGATCATTTTTAGTATTTAAGTTTTAACATTTTTAGATAAGTAGAAGCTGATAGGAGCAGCATTTCTGTCCTCAACTGACAAGGGTTTGATGAAAACAACCAAAATTAAAATTGGAGATTAATTAGATTGCTAACTAAAGACTCACAGTCCTTCACCTGCTCACAAAAACTCCCAGCATCTGGGATAGTACAGATGCTGTGTTGAGTGTTTCAAATATGCAACTGCTGCAGCTAGTCATTATGGAACACATGCTGCAAGTCGAAGAACCTGCTTTTCTGCATTTTTCTTTCCTCCTGAAATATTGCTATTCTGATTCTTCAGTTATTTTCTGTGCAAAAACAGAAAACTCAGAGCACCACTCCCCTGTAGCCCAGTTTATGGTGGCTTAAATAGGTCACAAGACTCCTTTGATATCTTCAGTACAACACACAAACCTACATGTATGTTCACCAGCATTCAAACACACACACAACCAGGGCTGTAGTGGGAGTGTGTCACTGCTTAAATATGTGGGAGGGAAACTAGCGAGTTCAATTAACCTAATTAGAGAAGGGAAAGGAGATGAGGCAGGATGTGGTGAGCTGGTTGGAGACCGAACATGGACAGAGCACATGTTGGTGTTTAGATACAAGTCTCTTCTGCAGTATGGCCATGAATTACTGATATCCAAGAACTACCATGTCTGAAAACATGTCACTGAACTGAAAAGAATGCAGACTGGAAATATGTGCAGAAACCAGAAATAAACATGAATACATCCTGGGTACCTTTCTGCACATCTCGATCCAGCACCTCATCAAAAAGCTTCTCCTGGACAGCAGGCGGCAAGTCCTCTATATCTGCAAAGACACATGGGAAAGATATTATGTTTTTAAGCTCATTCTAATCTAATGGTATGCTGGGCCGAGGGCAACATTAACGGTACAGTAATGACACACAGAGGGGATGTTCTTCGCAATTCCATTCACTGGATGACATTTTGTCAATGGCACACTGTAAACACAAGCTCTGTACAGCATGTTGTGTTTCTGTGTGTATTGAACTGTGCACACACAAAGCCAGAACACTAGTGGCTATTCTCTGGTTCAATAGTGAATGGCACTGGCTTTGTTTGAAACCAAGAGAGACAGAAACAGAGGACAGCTCCCTGCAGCTGGCCTTGGGCCAAACTCAGTCTGCAGCGAAATACTTGGCATAACAGAGAAAAAAAATTCAAATCTATCAGCAAAGCCTGCATAATCTTTCATCCCAACGGCACTGGCAGCACTGAATCACAATGCTGGTACTTCTTAAAAGCAAAGTGCATGTCATTTCAGTGAAGACATTATGCCACAGGGATGAGACACTGAGCTGCTGTTTCTCTGAGCAATGCTGCATAACAAGGCGGGGCATCATTCTTCCAGTTCTCTAGTGAGGGGAAGACATCCACAGTTCACACACCAGTAAGCTGCACATTTATACTATGCAGGCAAAGTTCTGCAAATGAGCATGAATACAATCCACAAGATTAGAATGTTTTTTTCCTCATTGTTTGCTTTCAGAGTAAATGTAACTTGTGATATTCACTGTCAGTGAAAAGACAAATGTTAAGACTGGTTGTTGGGGTGGGCGGTGTTTACTTGGAGATGTTTGTTGAGGCTGCAGGAAAAATAAAATAATTCTGCCAGCGCAGGCCAATATAAGAACATTTATGGAGGGGTGAACAAAGGAGGTGTTGGATTACACAAGGAGAACCCATAATCAAAGGGGTGTAATCACCAAGGTATCATGAGTACCTGCAGGCAGAGTGAAGGTGACCAAGTCGGTGAGGAAGTAACAGGCAAAATCTCCTTTGCGTTGATGAAGTGAAGCTGCAATCTCCCTGCGGATCTGCTCCGTCAGCTCAGGACACACCATGGAGGGGATACACTTAGCTGCCTGTTGGCTCACCTAATAGAAATACATGGAGATTAACAGGAAGTAAGAGGAAAATGCTTAATAAATTAAAGCACTTTGTTTTATGTATTAGTTGTGGTGGACAAGATAGAAAAATTATAATTTTGTCCCTGAATTTGTGTTTTGACCTACATAAATAAAACAAAGTCAATTTGACATTACTATTAAATCAATATATTATCAAATTTATCGATGTTACATTCCTGTGTATCCTAATGCGTCTTTTATGGATTCACTAAAGGGAAAACTCAAGTATTTAATATAATACGTCACAAAAGCAGATGTTAGTCTAACTTGCATGTTTTCACAATAGCAAATGAGAAATACAACCCATTTATGTATTATTTATACTGAGGATCAAACTCTGCTACGCACAGTAAAGAGGTCGTCCTTCTTTTCTATCCTCAGTGCCAGGTCCATTAGGAACCAGTGACAGAACTACAGCCAGGCTAATCCTTCACCTAATCCTCAAAGTGCACTTCCGCTGTAATTATAGGCATTACAGGCATCTGCTATATATCGTCTAGTTTGGTAAAGAACAATTACAGACTGATGTGCATGACAGGGAGAAGTAGAAAATAGCATCAAAATTACAGGAGTACTTGTGACTTCATCTTGCAGCTAAAGGACCAATATGTACAATACATGAGGAAGTCACAAGGTTATGGGTACTTATACAAAATATTTATAAGAAATCCTCTTAAAAGGAAAGCTGATATTCTGACTAATTCGCAAATTCTGCTTCTTCATGTATAAAAATGGTCGAACTAAATCTACAATCACGCTTACCTCTGTTAGCAGGATGGCTAGCATGTCCTGCCTCTGGAAGCGAATGGCCAGATGGACCAGGGTGAAGCCTACATCAAACGCTGAGGACCGGTTGAGGAGCTGCACCTCGTCAGTGGTGAGCTGTCGGGCTATATCGCCTCCGGACGATTTGTATGCTTCTACTGCCGCCAGGTCTCCCTCCACAACGCCTGCAGCAGAGATAGGAAGGAGGAAGGAAGGTTAAAAAGTAGGAAACAAATGCTGGTACCTAAAATATAAAAATGGATCGATGAGTCAATATACTGGTGCAGCTGCTTTTCCAGTAATACATGCACACAGGCTACTGAACTTCAATGGAGCGCCACACACCTACATTGTTTGCTGTCTGTGTTTAAGAACATTCAGATGAAAACCATGTAAATAATATATACACTAAGCAGCCACATAATTGTGCACCAAGGTGAATCAACACCACTGTAAACATTATAACCTTTATAGACTACACTTTTAAAAACAGTACTGTTGTATTAGACGGCATTAGTGAGCTTAGGCACACTAAAACTGGCATCTGAGTGTATGTAAATCTACTATTTCAAATAGAGTTTCTCATTCCAAAATATCTCCATACAAAAATAAATACATGTTGAAAGACATGGGAATCCTTTTAAAACAGCCCTATACTTTGTAAATGGATTAGATGGGCTTTTAGAGCAGCTTCAACCCGGTGCCCTTGCACATAATACAGCCAAGATGTAACAGACAGCTTGCCACGTTCCATGAAAGAACTGCACAAATATCCATTAAACTGTGCTGAAATACATCACGCTGTTCAGGGTCACAACCAATTAATATTAAAATCTGGCAGAATGTTGCACGACAAATTCAACAGCAGAATTAAATGCAAAAAGAATTCAGACTGAACAGCAATGTCTAGTTCTTGACGTCAAAGCGACAGCTCTGATGACCTCTAGATGTTACCACTAGCTAACCCTAGTGTGAGAACAGTTATCACACTGTCAGGCTGCTACATAGCAGAACAGACAGAGCAGTGTATCTTATAATGCAGAGCTATCAGAAAGCTGTGTCAGACAGAGGACAGTCTGTGCAGATTAGCGTTCCCTCCCTCCTTTTGGACCTAGTAGTCTCAACATCTGTCATGGGTAAAAATGTGCAACAGCAAGGTAGAACACAGAACACTCAGGCACTGGCTAATTTAAAGCCTTATGAGAGGACGTGTGCTCTGGCAAGGACGGGGACAGCTAGCTCAAGAGGATCTGGACTGAACTGCTCCAAGAGCGTCCTGTCTCCTTTTACACATGCTGGGTGACATTTGGCAAACACCAGTCTATAAATAGATGTTGAATGGGTTTCTTAGTAATACAGCTGCTGCCATGTTAGCGGCCTCCTAAGTGAACTAAAGAATATGGTGACGTGTTTTGAAGATGCATGGCTATAGGCGATTTTGCTTGATTTAGGTCAAACTACTCTTTGAAAAAACAAGTCGTAAACCTGTGTCCTAATTTCACTCTTGTACAGTTTTCCCAGAAACCAAGTGTCAATAAGTGTATTTGAGTACACAGTTTATGTGCGCTGCCCTCCACGGGAGCAAAAACAACAGACAGCCTAATGAAGGCCTTACACCAAATCACTTTGTTTCAGTGGAAAAGTTTTTTATCAAGTAATAAACTAAAGTTGGTTTTTCACATTTAGTCTTTTGTTACCAAGCAGGTGACTAGTAAAACAGCAACAGCACACTATTTTTAAAAAGAATGTGCACTGCAGAGCACAATATAAAAATGTTGGTGACATTGTCATAACCTAACAGGCATACAGCACATAATCGCAACACTCTTCACTGTCTGATACCAGCAAAAGACCAGTTTTGTAAGGCATACAAAACTCCCTGTCATATCTAATAAAGGAAAAAAAGGACTGGTGAAATTACCGACAGCTAGGAGAAAAAGGGACATTTGCAGGCAGTGGATAGCAACAAAAATGAAGCCTTAAACGGTTGGAAAGTCAGGATTTAAACTTGCTAGACCAACAAGTGAATTTCTTTGCCAGGATTTTTATCTTTAAGAGCACCTAAACATTTCCCAGATTTAATGCAAATGAAGCCAACTTGACTTTGGCACTCTTTGTACGTTAGTTTGTCAGTAGCCATCTGCCACATTAGTACACTATGAAGCTTGATTGGAGACTTCATGGTATTTTTAAATACTGTGGAATAGGGCAACTTCACAATCAACCCTCTATGCCAGGATTAGCCTAAACAGTATCAGCCCCACAGTGGCTCAGTCAGCAACAAATGGGGCACTGTGAACATCGGGAATGACAGTTTGTTGTATTATCCTGTGTTGTGTGTACAGATCAAAGGTGGTCAATTCTGCAACTACAACACTTCAGGAGACCCCGGTGTAACTAGAATGTATTTCGTGTCAATGTTGACCTTGTCAAATAACAGGATGACATTCCTGATCCCAGTATTGTGTCTCCAGTCCAATCACTGTTGCTTGTCACACAAGTTGTGAAAACATATTAATATATCATGTTTCTAGTCCAAATCCGAGCACATTTAACTACGGTACTCTGACACAAGTGACTATCTCCTGAATCTTTAATGCTGTATTGTTAAACATTTAAAAACATCTGGGACCACAATTTCTACAAGTTGGTATCATCCTTTTAGGCAGAGTTTTGTAGTCACTGGCAGCTGACCTTTTTTGGACTGACCGATAGAAACTCTGATCAACAAATCATTTCCAGCGGTTGAAGCCAAAAAAAAAAAACAAGTTCCTCCACAATGTTTTCTTTTCCAAGCTAATCCCACAAAATGTACACGTCATCAGCTGCAACATCAAACTATAAGCATAATGTTACAATAGCTGCAATAGCAAGACTTGCCGTTTACAGTCTCTCAGTGAGACAAAAGAACAATATTAGCAAAACAGAGTCTGTTTCCTTTTGTGGGAAACTACAATGAATGGGATCATCCGATTTTGGCTCAAATACAGAGCTCTGAAAAAACATCAGTCCAGAAATGTGGGCAATCAGTACAGTGAGACGAGATCAAGTTCTGAGACCTGAGGAAGTGCTTGACTTGGCTGTAATGTGCTGCTCGACTCGTGCACTTCCTCCACTGACATACACTTTGAAGAGCACATGCAACCAAAACTCCAACAAGTCAGCTGACATGGTGTGAATAAAAAGGCAGCGCATAGCAGTGTTGAGAATGAAATCAAAAGACAGTTAAAGGCAATGTCAACAGGTGCATCAAGAATAAAACTGTCTCCCTATGATGTAATAGTAATGTTTTGTACTCCATAACAACAAGCTTGCGAGTGCAATCAGCGCAAAGGTCACAAGGACACTGATCATGTGCTGCCTTCATGCTTTTTTTAAAAATCAAGGCTATTTCTGCCTCCTGGGGGCCCCTGCTCAGCACATAAGCACCACTGTTTACAGGGTCTGTTGACTGTGAGCCAGGAGAGTCTCTGATCCGTGGGTTCCACTCTCACTGCGCTGCCCAGACGGCCCATTCATCCCCGCCAGCTGGGAAGCACTCACACCCTCTCAGATTCTGAAAGATGCTCTCAGTGGTCCAGCAAGGGCAGATAGGGGTTCAGTGATGAGTTGGACTAAATGCCTATTAACCTTTTAGTTCCTCGTCTTTATCCTACTGCCATCCAACATCATTTATGCTTTGCTGATAGTAATTACAGTATTATGATAGTTTTTACTTGATAGCACACTAATAATAAAAGTCACAGAACTTGCCAAACCCATATTCAGCAAAAGTCCCTCTGTGCTCTAATATCTGGAGTCCAAACAATGACACATGCTGTCATTCATTAATAAAACGCAAAGGAGGATCGCACGACTATTCAACCTTGTTCATTGCTGACTGACGCACCATCTGGACGGTAATAAAACAGCACTAAGCAGAAAAAAATATTTTGCCCGTGGGACAAAAACAATCAAACTGCTGTCCCTGTCTGCAGCACGTCGTTGTGTCATTACTCAGTATGACATCTGGGAATGAAACAAAAACGCAGTGTGAAAATAGAACTGTTGTTATGCAGAAAAACAGGACAAGAGGATGAATTCTTTGTAGCAGCAAGACTATGCAGGTGAGTCACAGAGGGAACTCAGGATAGAGGGACAGTATTCTAAAAAAAATTAAAGCATAAGAAATACACTGAATGTTTGTTATCATTACTGTGGAATGCATGTAATACACGTAAAGAATGTAGTAACTAATGCTGCATTGGTGAACTTTCACAGTTGAAAAGCTGGAGTGAGATTTATGGCATTTTGCTTATATGTGGCTACATAAGTTATCAGAAATTGTTGCTGACTAATTTTCTATTGCCTGACTAATCGTTTAATCTGTTCAATCCTTGTAGGAATGAGATGTAATAATGTTCAAAGACTCACCAGCACATGCATTGAGAAACAGCCAGTCTGTTTTCCTCATTCGGTTTCTAATCTGCTTTAACTTCTTGAAGTCGACCTCTTGCTCCTCTTTGCTCATGGCTCCAGCTGCAAGCTCTATCCTCTGGAAGTCCATTTTGACGTGGTCCTCCCTCTTGGGCATTGGAGGGGATCTCCTGTGACCCTGGCCTCCGCTGCAGCTGCCCCTCCACCGAGCCCTGTCCTGCTCGTTGATCATGGGTGAGGGCTCTGCTGACTCGGCCAATTCTATGGCTTCCTGGTTGTTGGGCTTGGGAAGGTCGCACACCACACACTTTGTAGTTCTGGGCCAGTTCTGGTAAGTGCAAGCTGTACATGTCCAGTGCTGCTGGTGGGTGTTGAGTCTGTTTCTGTCATTGTACTCCTCACAGGTGTCCACAGGAGAGTGGACAGCAGGGCGGCATCCTGCGTTGGAGCCAGAGGTCTGGGGGGACTCGGTAGGGCTGCTGGTCCTCGGGCGCTGACACAGGCACTGTGTGCAACGGATGGCACGAGGCCAGTTCAGATACGTGCACATCTGGCAGGACCACTTACTGGCAATCTCAGCCATACTAGCTGACCTGACTCTTGGCCTGGCACTGGAGTCTGGGCAGATGAGGAGGCTGCTTCCACTTTCAGTTCTAGGAGGATCCCACTCCAGACTGGGGTCCATATTGGGACTGTTTTTATAGGGTTCCTCTGTGATGATGGGACCCCTCAACCTCTGTGCTCGGCACATAGTACACTTGACTGCAGATGGCCAGTTTTCATAGGTGCAGTAGTCACAGGCCCACTTTACCTTCTGTTCCGTCATTGTGGATCACTGTAGTTGTTTGACCTGTTGTGATAAATCCAGTTAGATGTTAGCCATAAACAATCATAACCTGAGAAATTTTTAAAAATCTGTTACTAGACATAAGTTCCCCAGCAGTTTGTGAACTAACTTGCATCTGGCCGAGCATCTTCAATGACACTATGGCAGCCTGAGATTTCGATGTGATTTAAACCGCCCGCCAGCTGCTCATTGTCAGTAACAGTACGGAGCATAGTTAACAGCTTGGATTTAATTCACATGACTGGTGGCATTATTGCGTTAGCGTGTTGTGATATTCCAGTCTTTAGCCTTTAGCTTGCTAGCTGCCTAGCTAGCCTTGTAGCATATCTAACGACAGCTGCCGTGAAATTCAACTGCTAACAAGCGTTTTTGTAGGGCGTACAGTAACATAACATGACATTATTCCGAATGCTAAATTAAAATACGTCAAACTCTTACCGTTTCGTGACTGCTCTCGTTTCTCAAGTGAAGCTGAAAACCACAACAAACCCTTCTTGTCCAGTCCCCCTCTTCTCCTCCTCCGCCTCCTCCTCCAGCTCAATCAAACCTTTCCCAATCCGAATTATTTCGACTCCTCTCCTCTCTCACATGTTTACCTTTAGGGGCACATTAACCTCTCGCCGAACAAAGCCAACCTCGACAAAGCCTCTGAGCTCCTCGAATCATGGTACAAATCCGCGGCTCTCCATGGTTTACATTGCCTCCGTGTTGTTTAATGGCGGCGACAGCGAGACAAACGAGTAGCGGAGCCAAAATAAATGCTGGCCTGCCTTCGTCAACAATCATCTGGCTCAGCTCGCGATCCGATTGGACGCGGGGAAAGTACTGTGATGCCTTCAGGACGCATCGGAATAATCACAAGCACCGCGAGATTTGACACTGACAGGCAGAAACATTTTATTTTTTAACCGTGTCACTCAATGACATTTCTCTGTTTGCTCAGGCCTAACCATATTACGCTCGATCTGTACTCTAAGCATTTTTATAGTATCACGTTAAATAAACACCTCAATTCGTGACCTTCGACTGAGCATTTTTGACACATCCGAGCTTTATGTTAACGTTAAACGTCTCCCCATTCAGGACTGTTTTTGTATAGGAAAGTTGATTTTTTAAAATAAAACATTATAAACTTTTTACAAAAGCAAATTAATGTAAAATAATAAACAGACATAGTGAAACAGCTAACGTTTAGTTGTATTTAAAATATTTTTGCACACATTGCAGTAAAACACTACTTGGAGATTTAAACAACAGAATAAAAATGACTTCATGCTGAGCTAATATGCAATAGCAGTTTATTATTGTTATTATTGTTACTGTTACATCATCGATTTTTAAAAAAGGTATCAGAGTTCCTCTGTTTTAGGACACGCCCCCTGTCACAGCGGTACTTGAAGCAAACATGGCAGCTCTCTTGAGCCGGTTACACCACGTTTCTATCCATGTTTCCAACGCAGAGAAAATAGCGACTGAGCTCAGCTCTAAATTCAAGTTTAATCTGTTCGCCGCCAGACTCACCGGCAAGTCCAAGCAACTGGCGTTCAGGAAAGGAGCGGCGATTTTCGTCGTGACTGAGAGACCAACTCAGGGTAGTGTGGGATTGAATGAAAGGCTGAGCGTATTGCACAAACATGATCCACGCCAGGTGGACGTGAAGAAATACACGCGGGATTATGCCTCCGCGTGTCTCTACGATGTGAGCCCTCATCACCCGGTGGACACGGTGAGCAACGTGTGCTTCGAGGTGGAAGATGTGGAAAGGTCATTCAAGGTTCTTCGCCATCTGGGCTGCAACTTCCTGGTGCCTCCAACCACAGTGGAGGATGAGGATGGTCCAGTCACCTACTCCGTGGTTAAATCCTTGGTGGGAAACGTGTGCCACACTCTATTAGACAAGTCAAAGTACAAGGGAATCTTCCTGCCTGGGTTTGATTTCACTATAAAGGACTGGAGCTTGGAGGAAGAGGACATGTCTTGTCCTGTTACTCATTTTGATCACATAACTTATGCCTGTCCTAGAGGGACAACCCACCATGTTATGAGCTGGTATGAGAAGCTCTTTGGTTTTCAGAGGTTTTTCATTGATAGGTAAGAAACTGCTATCATTTCAATGCATTTATTAGCAGATTCTCTGTTTTTTGCGCAAAATTCTGTTAATAATGAAGACTGTTTGTGTTTCTGAGTAGTAATGAAGATGTTGATGAAGGTTTTGTCGTAAACCAGGAGGGCATTGGACTGCGACTTACTGCCATGCAGTACTGGAAGTGCAGCGAAGCTGGAATCACTTTTCCCTCTATCAACAAAAAAGACCCAGACTGCAAATTTGTAATTGCAGAATCACTGCCTGATCAAGGTACCAGGAGCCACACCAAGTTAGAAAATATGTCATTGAAGCCATAGCAACTCCTGCATCATTGTGCGTTTTTGCTTCTTTCAGGCAGTAACCAGGTTGACACCTTCTTGGAGCAGCACCGAGCTCCGGGGGTCCAGCACATCGGACTGTACACCAAAGACATAGTCTCTACTGCACACACAATGGCTGAAGCTGGTGTACGGTTTTTCTCCCCTCCTCCGGCCTATTACACTGAGGTTTGAATTACTCACAACTTACAGCCAAAACAAAGAAACCAACAATTACTCAGTTACTGCAAGCAATGAACCCTGTTTTAAAGTTGTCCTTGTGAAACTCCAGAGCTGGATGGACTATTTAGTTTGTAGCTTCTCTATGTTACACTTATTCAGAAAGTGCAAATCATAATCAGTCTTTTCAAGGCTGTGATATCACCATTGTCCCCTTATGGAAAATCCTATTGGACCGATATATTATTCATTTAACATGTGTTTTACATACAGAGTACATAGACGTGACAGTCAGCCACATACTTGTATACATGTGTATACATATTTAAGTACCATTAGTAACTCAGCATATTGTAGTGAAATAACATAATTCATAGCCTAATGTCATAATACTGTAGTCATACATACACTATCTTTGCAGTTTCGCAAGAAGCCAATAATCATACAGCAGCTGCAAGAAATGACCTTTGTTTTATCCAGCAAGTTGTAAAGAATGATCTCATTTGCAGTATGATTCTCAATACATAAAACAATAAAACAGAGTTGTCTTCGTTAAATTCCAGAGCTGCAGAGTACTTAGACACGTAACCCACATACATGTGTCCTTATTACAAACTTAAGACAACATATTGTAATTAAAAACATATCGCATCCCTTAGTGTCATAGTAGGGGGGTATTATGTCACCTGTAGTTTAAAGTTTTGAAAGAAACCAGTAATCACTCAACTACTGCTAGACATAAACCCTGTTTTATTCAACAGGTTGAAAAGGGACTATGTAGTCTGCAATAAGATTCTCAATACATAAAATAACAAAACAGAGTTGTGTTTTTGAAATTCCAGAGCAGGACTGACTTTTATTTGTAGGTTCTCTATGTAAAATTTATTCAGAAAGCGCAATTCATAATCAATCTTTTCCAAGTTGCGATATCACCCGGCACAAAGAGGGACACATTCTTTGTGCCAGTAAACAATATAGCTGACTCTATAACTAGTGACTCTGCATACGTACACACATTTAAGTGCCATTAGTCAAAAATTAAGACTCCATATTGTAATTATACACCATATTGCACAGCCTAATGTTGTTACGTTTCAGTATTACATTAACTTTATTAACAAACTACCATGGTTGGCAAATATTTCACTCATCCCATGTGCTGTGACAGGTGGGAAAACAGCAGGAAATAGAAGAAGCAGGACACAGTCCCCAGATGCTGGCACAGCACGGCATTCTCCTGGATACAGACCTGCACCAGGATCCCTTATCGCAGACGACATCCAGCGAAAACAGAAGGTGAGAGGCAATCAGGAGCTGTAATCTCACACCTCTTTTAGACTTGCATCTCTTCCAAACAGTCTAATTTCTGATAGACTTTTTATTTTATCTGTCTTTCTAAAGAGATAAAAAGTTGATGCTGGTGTGTAGCACCTTTGAGGTTTACACATTTACAACTTTTTTTCATATCGGCCTCTGTAACACCTTTTTCAATAAGTGTTAGCCATGTGAACTGTTATATTTTTATCAGTTGTCTTTACTAAAATCAGGATCTGTTCATATTTTACTGTCCAATGCAGTTTAAAATATCAATTTCATTTGCATTATGTACAGAAAACCCTTGGATATGTTTTAGGTTTTTGAAATATAATAGAAATACTTTATTGTTCCCCAAGGGGAAATTCTGTTGTTACGGTCGGAAATAGAAACAGTAAAGTGACCACCACGACAATAAAAAATATAATATAAATATTAAAAGAATACAAAAATATTCAAAGATGTAAAATGCACAATAACGTGTAAAATAAACTATGAATAGAAAATGTACTGAATTGAATTTTGCACCATAAAGTGTCAAATGGTAGCAATAAAAAATATATAGTCAATAAGTAAATATAAAGTCCTGTAATCAGCAGTGCAACATGTCCAAGTAATGCAACAGCAGCAGAAAAACAGATAACTGCAAAAGCAACAAAGATGTTAGAAAGCAGAGAGACCTGAGAGCTTTCTGGAGTTAAACACAGTTATTGTACTGAGCAGGAATGATTTTCTGTATCTGTCCTTGTGACAGTGGAGCTGTTCTAAAGAAAGAATGATGAATATTAAGTATGTATTAAATAATAATAATAATAATAATAATAATAATAATAATAATAAAAAATGATGAAAGAAACCCTCTGTGAGAAATTCTGGTGAAACAGAGGCTGAAGGTGTGATGTGTCAACCAAGCTTCCTCTGGTTTGTCATTTTATTTTCAGATACCTCCTTCAGGTGTTCACCAAGCCCATATTTGCAGAAGACACCTTCTTCCTGGAGCTGATCGAGCGAAGAGGGGCAACAGGTTTTGGCGAGGGGAACATCAGGGCGCTGTGGAGGTCGGTGCAGGCGTACATGGAGAACGAGAAGAGGGTTTCTCAAGGAGAGGCACCCCCAAAAACTGTGCAAACTGCTCCGTACTAGTCTGTCCAAATATTTTCATCAGGGATTACTTTTATTTCTTCTATGTTTTTATAACAACGTGAGAGCACTTAATGGGGAAAAATATGTAAAATAATAAAAAAGGATTTTCTACAAATGGTAAATCTGACGACACTTATTGCACTACTAACACACTCTCTGTTGTATGTTGTATTAATATTTATCTGAGAATATGACTGAGCTGATTAAAGACACCAAGCACAAAAGCATTGCAAGTCATGTTGCAAATCCCGATACGTACTGTCCTTGAAAATGTCTCAATAAAAATACACTTGCCATAGCAGTAAAAGAATGTCTCTGTTTTCACTGTATCAAAGCAGACCAAATGACTCCAGAGCAACTGTTCTTCAATAAATCTGTTACTCACAGTCGACTGTGCAGGCCAATTACTGCCTTCAAAATAATGTGCTTCTTAGAATGTGTGTGGTCCATACTTACTCTCTTTTGGCCATCTTGGGTAAACATGACAAGTGGAAAGAGAAGGAATGTACAGTTAGTAATGATCTAAGATGTTCAGAATTTGCATCATTTTATGCATTTCAGAAGGAAATATTGCACTTTTAATCCACTGCAGTCATTTAACAGTTACTTCTATGACATTTTGAGACTTCCACATTTTGTGAAGAGGGTGACTTTCACTTGAATAATGAAGAATACAGAGCTAAAGGATATCTCTGATGGCTTGTTGTAGATTAAACTAAAAGTAGGGACAATTAGCTCAAGCTGCTAAAAACAATTGGAAGATATAAAGGTAGTTAATGCATCCCTTATATTATTTAATTAGTGCAATATAATACGAGTTTGTCTATAAATTTGTCTATAATTTGTATTTTGCTTATCATATTTCAAGTTTTTACTGCATGGCTTTCTCTTGTAAGGCTTGTTTTAATGCACATGTATTATCAGTTTTGCAGAAACCAGTGTCCACATTTAAAATAGAGAAATATTAATACATTTTACCCCAGCAGTATCACGTTGGAAATGTTAGACTCATCTACGTTAGTTTACTTTATTATTTGAACACTATACTGAGTTCAGTGGCTGAGTTCATAAAGTCACCCGTGAACTGTAACTGGATGAACAGCTGCACCTCTTTCAGATACAGTGGAGGTCTGAGTGCACTTTGGCAAAAACGTGGCTTCAGAGCCTCTTAGGGATCTCCAAGCCCACAGAGATGTGCCAGTTCAATTAACTTGGCTATAAACATTATAGGCAAGGATTAGTGGGTTAGATGAGAAGCAGTGAAATTTAGATGGCATTCCATGAAAGCCATATGCTCTTTTTATGTCCCGACTGTAGTTACAGTATCCCGCCGAGTAACATCAGAGAGTCATTTCACCAACAATCAGGACTAAGCCCGTTTTTGAGCTTGTGTACTTCTGCATTTTTGACAAATGGTGTCAGTGTTTTTCTTTTAATCAGGTGTCACCCTTGTGGCCAAAGTACATTTTTAAACAGTTTGTTATGTATTTAGGATCTGTTCTCATTAACAGAATGACATATTACTAAAATAGCACATTTTGGAAACTTTGAAACTAAATTGTGCCATAGTATGAACAGAGCTAAATGTTTCAACTGCATTTTTTCACATATTAAAGAAAAGAAACTTCTAAATCTGCCATAATGGAAAATGTTGGTTGTGATGGAGAGGATTAACACTATTCATTAAAGTTGAGAAGGGATGGCTCCTGTAACAGGAGTCCTCGAGCCATCTGTCCCCAGCCACAGATGGCAAACAGCATTCTGCATGGGGTCTCAGTTCTGGGAGCTGGAAGATCACTTCCTATTTACTGTTAACCATATGCTAGCTACAGTTACATTAACGAAGTCAAGGAGAAATGACTAAAATCAACAACCTCAAGGCTTATTACTCACTCGTGTGGAAGCTATTACACTGCAGGTTACTTCTGAGGGCTTTTCTTGCACTACGATTGGTGGATACTGCCCCCTATGGCTGTGATAATCACAACACATGCTGACAAACTTGTTGCTTCTCCTATCACTGTCCAACAAGCTGTTTTGATCATCTGCTCCCCAAATCTGTGATTTTTAAGATTGTGAAACAGTAAATTCAAAGTTTGCTATATTATATATTCTGCCTTTGTTGGCTTACTCCTGCCAGGGCTTTGGTTCAAAACAACTTGTCACCCCCCCCCCATACTGTACCCTACATCGTGGAGGAGACAAATCCTGGGTGCCCTTTAACACAAAAGGCAGACAGTCTAAAACCGAGGAGGACAGTCTGATGGTCTGGGGGAGATTAGAGGCACACAACAGATGTTACTCCTTGATTAACAATAGTGTCTGCCAGGGGTGAGTCTCGGCTCCCCACCCTTCTGAGGCCCAGTGTGTTAACTTCAGCCCTCACAAAATAAACTGACTTACTGTACATGATGTTATGGGACAGGAATGGTAACATTTATTGGTCCTTTCCTACTGCAGTAGGAGTTTACAAGTAAAATACAGTTGCTTTACTGTTTGAATATACAGAAATAAGCTTAGCAACTGTTTTGGGGAAGCTATCATAGTGTATATCAGAAATTATGCCTATAAATGTCATTAACTAACAGCATACACAGTATATTTTGTAAATTTAATTTGCACTGTGAGACTTCAATTTCATCTTATTTTGATTTTTTTTAAAAATTCTTTTCTTAAGCACCTGTTTATATGTTTTTAAATTATGGCATTTTCTTACTTAAGTCATGTCAGATCAGTGTAAGTTATGTGTGTTTTGTGATATGGAAATTGCTGCTGCATCATTGTAATTTCCCTTGGGGGATCAATAAATAACTCTGTCTACTCTGTCTGTACACATAATGTTTCAACATGCAACAAGTCAAACAAACAGTCATTACAGACAAGCTGAACTGAAAGTGATTCCTAATCTTAAAATATAGAGGATTTGTAACTTGATTAATCAGATAAAGTTAGCTTTATGTCTTGTGAAATATTGCTTTTAATCTCTTCACATTTGCATTATTGTTCATTTGAATGAAAGGAATAGAATTTAATGGGCTAGAAGGTAAAAAAGGAAAAAAAAAGTTCCAAACCACTGAATTAAGCGATATTAATATCATGTGCAGGAGACTGTATGTGCACCTACTTCCCAACATGTTGATGCATATCACGATGAAGCCAGTATTTAGTTGCTGCAGGAACATCTGTTTGTAATAAATGTATTTATACAGGACTAGCCTGTGTTATACTGGAGCTTATTTTGTGAGGGGGGTACAGTGTATATATAACATGCATCTCCGTTTTAGTCCCTCAATATGTCTGCAAGTCATACAGTTGGTAGGTTGTCATGTTTCACTGCTTTGTATTGTGAAAGTGCCATGTCTATATGCACAGCTCAAAACTATGATTGCTTTTCATAACTGCAGGGTGGATACGACCATTAGTTACAAGCGTGGGGGAGGTATGTTTCATAAAAAAAAGTGTTAGAGATTAACATTCACCTTTCTGTTACTGCAATCTGCAGCCAAATTGTACAGAAAGGTTAAGTAAGGAAAGCAAAGCTAATAATTAAAGTCGAATTGAAGGATTGAGTGGTATAAACGACTTCTTGGACATCCCTCCCCTATTTCAGACGTGGTGCGGTCCGTGTATGTTGTCACAGGCTCTTTAGCGTGCAGTCTGGTCGGACAGTAGTGCTCTGGGCTAATGTTGTAGTTTGCAGGAGCTGCCTGGAGCAGGACGTGAAGTGAGTTGCTCCCCTTTTTCTTCCTGCCTTGTTCTGTTTTTTTATTTATTTATTGCTTAAAACAAAACTCGGCATGGTCAGCCGACACTAAAACAGCTTCCCCGGTGCTGTTGGAGACCCAGAGACGCTCACCGCGATGCTTGTAAGTGGTACTTTTTAGGTGAAATATGAAGTTTCTTAAGCTAGCAAACTTAAGAAATTGTAGCTAGGGAGTGAAAGAGTGCAGTTTGATGCTCTTTTATGTTTTCAATGTGTATGATTCGCATGACTAATGATTATTTTTAAAAGCTGGGAAATTCATTCAGAAAGTACAAAGTGGTTTTCTCAGTGGAGACTAAACATTGCCATAATTAGTTAGCTTAGCAACTTCTCCTCATGTGAACTGCTTAAGCAGCTAGGTCCCTTTGGTTATGTCTAGGTTATTACTCACATATAAATAGTTCTTGCACTGATTTTTATCTGCTCCTTCTTTTTTATGTGTCTGCATTGCCATTAAGTTGATTTAAGGACTCAGTGTGATGAAATGCTGCAGGGGAGGGAAATAAAACAAGTTATCCATCCAGCCTCTTCATTTAAGCCTGGAAAGTATGCTTGGCTTGTTTGACAATTGACAATAAGTGTAAATTCTGCCAGGTTAAGTGGGCCATGAAGTTTGCGAGCTCTCTCGGATCAAATGCACTTTATTTGAATTGGCTAGCTCTGATCTCAAACTGGGTTTTCACTCATGCATGCAAGATAAGCCAATGTGGATTGGTAGCAATTTTAAAAACCCTTTTAATTAATGTTGACAACCACTGGGTGCTGATGCCACATTACTTGCTGGCCATGTCATTTGGGTATTTCTCAGACCCTCTTTTTGTTTCAGTCTGTGTGGTTGCAGTGGAATGCTGTTGTTTTACCTTTATCTAACCAACCTTTGCCTCAGGTATGAAGTCAGGGCTGGCTCACACACAATCCAACAGATTCTCCTATTTAAGTTCTCATTGGGATCATAAACACAAGACCTTGTTAAACCTGAACCTCTCAGAGTATCCCATTGCCATAATTAGGACAGCTGAATTTCATAAGTTGCTTGAGCCTTCATATAGTTCAATCAGGAGACTTACTGTTGAAGTACAGATGTATCATTTTAGTTTTCATGCATGTACATTTCATATTTTATGATTAGCAGCTTATGGCCTTTCTGTCAAGTTCAAAATCCTGTTTGTTCTGTAGCCTGCGTGTAACGTTCTGTGAGCTCCCGTCACACCAATTTCTTTGCCAAACTCATTTCCCTTTCATGAGGGATTTTGGAAAAGGGGTTTAAGGGACTGTTTGTGCTGGTTACTTGGACAAGCTCAGTTTTCAGGGCCTTTTCTTCTGAAACCGAGAGGCATCCACCTGGAGGGCTGGCAAGCTCATCTGAAAAACTGTTGAACAGTTTTAGCTCAAGTACATGAGAGGCTGCCCATCAGAGCTTGCCGATGATTCATCTTTGCTTTCCCATAGCACTGAAAATAGTCTCACAAAATGTTAAGATTTGCTATTGTTCTCTTACTTGGGAAAAATGTTCATGACTTTCTCATGTTTATGTATATTTAGTGAGAGGAAATGCAGCATAGACAATGAATTCCTGCATGCAAAAGTCAGTGCTGCTCTCCCCTACTCCATTTTTAATTTCATTTTAAATTTTAATTGAAATGCTGCTATGTCTGCTAGATGCGACTCATTTTGGTCCATTAACATGCAGTGTTGTTCTGCCGTTGATGTTGTGTCTTCAACCCTCTCTAATTAAGAGACTTTGTTAGATTTAGCATTCAAGTGGACAACATTTCTCTCCAACTTGGACAGGTTTGTTGAAAGCCTTGATTACAGAGCTCAACAAAGCTCTTGTTCTAGACAAATGTATACAGTGCAAGCGATTATGTATGAGATAATTAAACAGCAGGCCTGCTTTAAAACGTAGGCCTCCTTGGCTGCCATGCATAGCCATGCTGAGCCTTTGTGTTTATGGTAAGTGGGCAGCTGCATGCTTGTGAGACCTTGGCTGTACCCCAGGCCCTCAACTGAGCCTGATAACTACTATTGAAGCCTCCCAGCCATGCTCATTTCTGACTATTCACTCACTGCTTTAAATGTAGAGTGTGCCTCCTGTTTGACATAAGCTAATTTCTGTGAACATGCGGACAGCTGTGGGCTAGGCTGCACCCTACAATGAGTTTCATAAATTTCTTTTCAGTCAGTCAGTCCGTGACAGTACTTGGTGGCACCTGCCCTTTGTGGAACGTAATTAATGACAATGCCAACAAAGAAAGTTCTAGGTTTCCAAAACTGTTAGTTTTCATAATTAAAATGTTACACATTGCTGAGGACAAAGCAGATCTGGTTTGCCAGTTTGTCATCCGAGTATCTGGTGTGTTACATGCACTATGACAAGCTCGATCAACACACCCACTGACATGACATGAGAAACTGCACAAATGTGAGTCCAAATATGGATCTCCTGCACACAACTCAAGGAAGTAAGCCAATAGAAGCCAATAGCTCAGGGAAACAAGCTTTTTAGGAATATGCATATTTTCTCCCAGGGAATCTTTCTGCAGAACGGGACAGCCAAGCTTTTATCCAGCATTCCTTTCACAAGTGCTGCAGCGATGAAGAGCAGCACAAATCCCTCAGTTAGGTTTCAAGTCTGGCCATCTCAGGTGCTCAGCAGATGCTCGGATTATTGAGACGGCCACAATCCTGGGATTGTTGAGGGGAGGACACAGAGCCGACTGCCATTCTTTGAGGAATGTCAAAGGAGGATGTCTGGATATTCAGCTTAACATCTGACCTATTTTATGCCGATTTTTCTATCAGTTTACACAGGTGAAAGCTCTAATTAAAAAAGAAAATTAAAATGTGTGATAAATTTTAAAATGACAGAAAAATAAGTTCTCAAGAAGTGCATTATTAAGTGGCTTATACAAGCTAAGACAATAGTATCAAACTGTGTTGTTTCCACCAGCTGTCCAAGTGCTATATAATGGATTAGTATTAGCTCTAATTGTCAGTCAGACACAAAGCGGCCAAATCCTTATGTAATGGTGGCCTAACCCATGGGATTACAGTCTGAGCAATGTATGGAAAAGCTGCTCAAATTGGGAAACACGGCTTTGAGGGGTGGCTGCAGTTTAGATGCCTATTGTAATGACTAAGCTGATAGTCTGTACTCGTTGTGTACTTGACCGCAATTTAGAAGTCTTAGAAAAGGCTCATTTACAAGATGGCACTCCTGTACCTAATCTTGTATACACCGTACAGTGTGGTCTGTGCTGGCTTTTGAATGCTGAGCTGACTTTAAAGCAGTCCTCTGTTTTAACTTGACCCAGTCGACTCTGTGGTTTCCTCTCTTGTCCTATCTCATTTGCACTCTGCAATAGCTTGCTGTTTCTGACACCCCGAAGCGGCGATGGTTGAAAGGCTTTTGGTGACCACAAAGGAAGCCTAAAGACCCATCTACTCGTCCAAAGCGGCATTGCTGTTGTCTTTCAGGAGGGATGCTGTCACTGCAGACTTTGCTGCAGTCAGAAGCAGACAGTTTGCATGTGATGGAAAGCCATGTCTGAGGGAAACGTCCTGCAACGTTCTTCCCTTTCTTCAGAGATTAGACTTCTCAGTTGTCATGGTGGTTGCTGTCCCAACTCAGATAAGTGTTATCAGGCTGCAGAAGCATAGAGACTCCAACTGATTCAAGATAATGGCAGCATCGAAGTGGAGGTGATTCGGGTTTTGACATCCGAATGGGGAGTGGCACTCCTCGGGCAGAAATTCTAGATACCTCATTTGGCAGATTATAGTTGCGTCTTTGAACACAGCAGTGCGTGCGGTATTTGGTGAGTGATTTCCATTAAGCTATGAAAATCATGCCTCGGTACAGCACCTACATTTGCTTTACAGGTTTGTCTGTCAAAGAAAAAGCAGGCTGCCCTTTGCCAACACCTCTCAACATGTTTTTATCCACAAAAGATACAGGTTTCAATGGTTTTCAAAGGCTGTGGGGCAAGGTTGAACTTTTATAATAGCATGTTTAACTTATGTCATGGAGCAGAGGGGTGTTTATAATTATGGTATTAACCTCACCCATTTAAAGCACTCGCTTCAGATTTATTGGATAAAAACGTAATGCATGAGCATGAGAAACATGATTAAATTGTTGCAATCCTGTGTAAATAAATGTAATGGGTGCTGTTTATAATTTTAGAATCCAAAATGTCAGCTTACAGTTTCCATGTATCTAGGTCTTTGTTTGAATAAACTTAATGTTTAAGAGCTTTTCTCTTTTCTACCAATTAAATCATTTTGGACCAGTTATTTGTTTTATATTGATGCCATCTGCTGATCCATCACCGTGCCTTAAAGAGTAATACATAAACAACTATTTTGCTTCACCACAGCATACCCGCAGTTATCCGTGTTGCGAAACACAGATCTCTGAGGTTAATGGTCAGGCGCAGTATAATCTGTCCTGACCTAGTCCCACTTCCAGCTTTGATCTGTTCTTTTCTGTTCAATTAAGTTAAAGCTGCCAGGCATCCTTGAATGACACTGATCTACTCGCACAACTCTCCTAAAAAGACCCTTGCATTCAAGTTGTTTACTTGATGTGATAAATGTTGGTAACTGAAATCATATGCTGAACTCAAACACCACCTCCAGTTTGTCCCACAGGGCTTTGTGCACCCTCTGCCCTGCACACGCACTCCACCCCGCCACCCGCAACCTCTGGTGTCGCCTCATTTGTTTCCCACGGTGTCTCATCTTCTGCACAGAGCTCTCTTTTGTTTCACATACAACGTTTCTCTCAGCTTCCCTTTTTTTCCCTGCCTGCAGTTGTTCTGTCACTTAAGCAGACACCCTCTGACCTTGACGGCATCCATGCGACCATCTCATGTCCCCCTAACTCTGTTTCTGTCCCCCTACCTGACGTAGCCTTAAGTGGAACTGATCTAGAAGTAGTAAAATCCTCTGTGATGATGATATAGATTTACATCTGTGGCTAATCAGCAGTTTTACTGTAATCGTGGTGCGGCATTAATGCGAGCAGAGTTGTTTTGATAACCGCAAGGTCAGCTATTCCGAGCCAGCCCCTGAGGATTCAATTACACAACTTTGACTTTGCTCTATTCCTCTCTGCGTGCACCAGTGTGAAGCACTTTTGAGGAAACTCACGCTCTCCTTCACGTGAACAGGCAAGAATAAAACAAGGTATAGAGTTCCACTTTTGGCGACGTGCTGGAGAGACCATGTGGAAGTGAAAATACTGTCATTTCAAGTTACAAACTCCCATATGACAGCACAGGCTTGTCAATCAAAGTGAGTGTTTGCTGGGAATGTTTCCTTGCTCACTTGAGAATTGCAAATAAAAAAAAGAGCTTGTCAAGCCACTGACCTCCTTTGAATTTCCACTGTCCATCTCCCACTTTTGTAGATGTTGAACAGGATGTTCGTGTATAGAGTGACTGGAGAGTCGAAACAGAATCTGTACATGTGTGTGAGCTTAGGTTTTTTCAGTAAATACTCATCTGCAGGAATGAAAGGCAGCTTTGAACAGTTTTGAGCTTGTTTTTTCATGAAGCTGTAGTGAGCATGGATTCTAATGGCAGGCCCAAGTGTGTCATCCCACAATTTTGAGGAACATACCAAACATATGGATCAGCAGAAGAGACATAGCATATGTTTGCGGTTTGGGTTGATGAGTTTCAGATTGTTGTGATGCTTTTTAACCATGCTAGTGCTGTGATTCCAGATATGATCATATCACATAGCTAGTTTGTCTCCAACTCACTATTGGGTAATATCAGTCACAGTAATATCTGTGACATTTTCTAGAAAGATTCACACTCTCCAGAGGATAAATCCTGATGAGTTTGATGATCCTTTTATCCCTGTATTTCCCTTTGCACCACCATAAGATTGATTTTTGTGTTGATGTGAAATGATTACTTTTAAAATGTGTTCAGTTTGTTATAGTTTAGTTTATGACCAAAATACTTCAAAATTAGTGACACAGACATATGTTAAGGCAATACTGAAGCAATCATTGTTTACTGATGTTCCTGCATCGAAATATATGCCAATATCAATATATCTGTGACAGGCCAATATCGCCCAATAATATCAGTCAACCAATAAAGTGGCTGGGCTCTAGTTAACATGCTAATATTTGGTAATTGAAAATAAACATACTAAACTAAGATGATTGGTATTAAACATGGTAGATGCTTTACTTACTACTTACATGTTGCATTATCTTTGAGAGCATGTTAGCATGTAGCTACCAGCATTGTTAGGCCTATGTACAGTCTTTCCACTGTTTTGAAAGAGGTTGTAGCATCAGTGCCAGAATAAAAGGAATTGAGAATGACAAAAATGGATTTTTACCATAACAGACATTTTTGTTTAACTGGAAAAAGCACAGATTTCTGTCAGGGTGAGATAGAGTCATTCCCTTTTACTGTATGCAGACTGATCTTACTATTGAGTGTAGTCACCGCTGGAAAAACCCTGCTGACAGATGCTAATGTGGCTTTACATTTGGTAACGTCTGGGAATTCAACTGCCATCCTCAAGGAATCCTCGAGCAAGCAGCAAGCTACAAACTTTTCAGAATAGCTTTACTAGTCATCAGGGGGTTGCCAGTATTTGATACTCTAAAGATAGATTTTCAGTGGAGAATGCCTTTCGGGGAGCATTGGGTTCACTTTTACATTGATGATGTGTATTAGAGCCTCCACCCAGGGAATCTGGGCTCCTCAATCCAGCTGGATCGTTCTCTGCTTATATGGTCCACAGAATGTCAGAAATGTACTGAATTCTAATCCTGTGCTCATCTTCGTGTGTCTGCTCAGGATTGGGCCGAGGAGTGAAGCACATTCTTGGAGGAGTTGAGGGCCACTGTCTTAAGCTTATGAGAAACCAGCCTGCTCACACCTCAAGATGGCTGCAAGCTCAACCTGCCATTACTGGAACGGCTTGGGACAAGGATGTGTGTTGCCATGGTGATCATTTACAAGAAAACACTGGAAAAGAAGGGTGCCGATGATGTAACATCCAAACGTACAGATTTGGGCCCGGTGAGAGATTTATTTTCTACTTGTGTAAGCAGATGTATTCTGTGTGAAATGTGTCATTTCATGTTTACATATGGCCTTGCCAAGAGGCTTCAAATGTGCTTTTAAATTAGGAAAAGAACAAGGTGCTGCTCTGAATTAGGAAATTACTGCTGGCCACTCAGCAGCCCACAGCAGTTTTTTGGCTCTATAGTATATTTTCCTATTTTGTCAACTTTAATCAGAGTTAAATGTAACACTCAGCCACTCACAATAAAATTTGTTGGAAAATTTATAACCATTGCATATTGAAGCAAAGGAAGTGATATCAGAAGAACTAATCGGATGTTGAAGATTAGGAATAAGGGATATTTATATTACAGTTCCTGCTAATTGCATGATAATGGCTGCCAACTGTCACTAGGGTGTTTGTCATCTGGTTTTATATCTTCCATGTTCCATTTACTTCACTTAGAAAGACAATTCAGTATTTTAGTTCCACAAGGCTGAGGAACTGTTACTCATTTTCTAATCAGCAGCCATGCAGTAGAAACTTTCTTTCTGCCAGCACAGAGTGAGAAAAATTCCCCCACTAATGTGGACTGTGTTTGCCCTCTCAGTCTCGTGAAATGAAGTCATCATGCTGAGGGGCTGAGCGTCAATCAGAGGCATTTATGCTGGAACACACTCACTGTTGATGAGTTGCACTAAGGGGCAATTATACACAGGCAAAGTCTGACTTTCCAATAGCTTTTATAGCTCCTATTTGTTTATTGACTTGTTATTTCGAGAATCTCCAATACTTTCTGTACTTTCTGGTTTCTGGTAAGCAGACAGTGAATCTTTTTTCTGCATTTCCACAGTTCCAGACACAGACCATGAGCCAGGGGACTGCACTTTTTTCTTGTGGACTCATGGGTAAGAGTTTGCTATCCAACATAATGTATACATGTCAGAATGATATGGATCAAGCCTTTTTCTCAGTTTACATGATATGTAATAACGTCCCATCACAAAGTGGACGTGTCTCGTAATTATGTTGTAATTATGTTGTCACAGAGTGAGCCGTAGCAGCATGTAGAGGCCAGAAAACGTCAGGTGTTGGTGGTGGTTTAGAAGGACTTGTCATATCGTACGCTGGTCTACATAAATGTGTGCTAATGGTTGCATGTTAGCAGTATATCATTTGCAATTCTGACTCACCAGATGCACCCTGGAGGTATGAGCCTGCCATTTACATCGTGCATTTCACAGTACATTCTCCTCCCCTTCTGATACCTGAGCTTTGCCATTTTCAGAATCCAATTCACCTGGTCAAACAACAGCAACCTCAAAGCTAAAAGCACACTTACTGAAACTGGCAAGTTTGATGAAGTTTTGTATCGTGCAATGAGGCAAGCCATTAGTCATTTTATTTATAGTGTTTGCCTCCTGATATGTAAATGTTCCTCCATAACAATTCCCCCTGTTAGTATTTTGCAGGGACACCATTACTGCATTCTGGGCTTGATTGTGATCAGTTCAAAGAAACTAGGGATGGACTGATTATCGTGAACAATATTTGGCATTTTTCCAAATATCCAGATTATGTGTTTTGCTATTATTTTTAGTAACCCATTATCGATAAATTAAATGCGCTACATTGGGTGGGATGCAGGTGCCTCTCTCTGTCTGTAGTCATGCTTTAGTCTCAGAAATGTCTTTCTAGCTCAGACCCAACCTGCAAAAACTGAACAAGAAACATAAGCCGTCATCACAAATCAGGAAATTAGCTACTTTCACAGTGACCACAGCTGACCCCAAAACAGCGTCTGGAAAGCAACAACTAGTAATGCTTTAAGATATGAGCCTTAGTGGGCAATACAAGTGATAGAACATTGAAAGATTAACAAAACAGAGGAGAACGGACATAACTGCAGGAGATAAACTGATCAATCTCAATCAGTACAACTCAGTAAACAAAAGAGACCGTCTTAATAATCAGCTACAGTAATCCTTATTAATGAAGAAGGCTAGTTATGAAATACAGGTTCCCTGCTCTCACATGCTGTTAAAATCTAACAGTTAATGTATGTGAGTTCAAAATATTGTTTTTCTGTCTTTATTGATTGTTAATAATTAGCACCGTTACTGGTCCCAGAACCCTATATTGGTGGATCCCTAGAAGAAAAACAGAGAAGCAAACAATTTGGTTATTAATGGCCCATATCTTTAACCTTTACCTTGAAGTAGGAGTAATGGCCTGTACAATCTCCGTATTGTGAGATCAAATGTATTCTGCCCTTGCAGTAACTTGACATCAAGTATCTAAGACTGGCAGACTGGCAAAGTCCAGTCAGAGGACACAGCAGCACCCGTAGGCCTTTTGTTCTTTGTCCTGCCCATGTATTGTAGGTGGTATTTTGGGGATTTTTATCTCCACTGAAGAAGAATAGACCTTTTGCATACCAGGAGTGGGCAGTGGCCTCAGTGTTTAGTATCTGACTCAGAGTTAACTGACCAGTTCAGTTGGCTGACCTATTCAGCAGTTTAAGAGAGTTGCTGTTGTGACAGGAACAGGTGTTTTCCTGGCACGGTAGCGCTGGTACTGGTGCAGATTTGACCAGTGATGGCAGATACTGAACTGGGCTGATGAGCAAGCCTTGTAGATCTCAACAATAAAAAGATAAGCTTCAGTGAGAATGTTTATGATAGTTTTGATGACATTTGCTCCAGCATATTGAGTCAGTTGGACATTGAGCCCCCTTCCCTTTTTCCCCAGTCAGTTGTGGTTATAGACTGTGACACTGAAGCAGTGCCTGCAGGGCAGGATTTATTTTTAGTGCCAATTACACAAAGCAGTGAGTAGTGTCAACACAAAGCACACATGTTGGGACCAATGCACTGACCCAGACGGGAGCAGTGTCACAGATGTTGTGCATGTCGAAGTTGCCGAACTCTGACGGTCATTGAACCTTCTACTGAAAACAGTTTTCTTTCTTTTGACGTGTACACCTAAAATGCTGATTTTTGCTCCTCTGAAGGAGTTTGCATACGATGTACACTGATACAGTCCAAGATGTTTTTTAGATTCCTTGAGTGACACTGAGGAGTCAGATGCAGCCCTCCAGCAGTGATGAGGATTCCACTTCTGACAAAAACTATTGAAGAGTAGTGAGAATTTAACAAACTAGCACTGGAGCTGCAGACTTGCTTCAAGATCTATCGTCTGATGTTGGCAGCAGAGTTTGATACATCAATAAAAATGCTAAAAGTACACACTGTGAACATTTTTAGCTAAGTATTAAAAAGAAGCCCATATAGTATTTTCGATACTTTACATTGAGATATTATGTTCTCAAAAGGCTGATTCATTAAAATGAATCTGGTCTTTGTTGCAGAGACAAGCCGGTGGCGTGAGGTAGGTCACAGCTGTGCCATACAGCAGAGGCCGGTTGGGACCAGCCTGGAGAGCCTGTGGGACGTCCTGCCTCAGGTGCACAGGAGTTCCACCCACTGGGATTGGGATGTTGGTTCCACTTCGAGCTCAATCAGCAGCTTGTTGCAGGACCTCAGCCTGACTGAGGCTGCGTCCTCGCACTCCACCGCTCCCCCCAGCAAGCGGCAGTGCCGGTCCCTGTCCTGCTCAGACGAGCTTGGCGGTTGCCGGTCCACCTGGCGCCCTCAGGGCTCTCGCGTGTGGACAGCCGTGGAGAAGAGACGGTGCCACAGCGGAGGCAGCGTCCAGCGCAGCAGTGTTGGAAACATGCAGCTCGGCTTCCCAGCCATGCAGCGCAGCTCTAGCTTCAGCCTGCCCGCCCGCTCCAACACCCTGGAGCCACCCAGCTTCACCCAGCGCCTCCCCTGGCCCTCTGCCTTCACTGGCCTGACGCCCTCCTCTTCAATGCCCCTGTCCTCCGAGCCTTCAGCGCAGCCCCTCTACCTCTCTCATGAACAAATTTGCCTCCCTGAGCCTCGTGGACCCTCGCCACCCAGCTCGGCCGACTCCACTCCAGAGCTGGAGCGGCGTGGCGGACAGGGAGGTCTTGCTCGTAGTCGATCACAACCATGTGTACTAAATGACAAGAAGATTGGTGTGAAGCGCAGGAGACCAGCTGACTCACACAAGCAGAGGCCTTCACTGGATCTGGCAAAGATGACCCAGGTTGGTATTTTTTCACTTTGAAAAAACAAATCACTTAATTAAAAAATGCTTTGTATCATATCAAGACAAACCAAATACACGAAGTAAATACTGAAAAACTGGCAGCATAGCTAAGTTTGTGCCAGAGCCAGTTATATCATTATCAGAAGCTCTTTCCAGTGGCATTTATTTGCTGGCTAAACTCACCACAGTCCTATTTTGTGCTCCAAATGATCCCTGTCCAGAGCATGAGACAGGAGCCCCAGGAAATGACCATAATGACAGCTGAAAACTCTGCTAGTTCTCAGTAACATTTGCTACTTACACACTGTTGTTGGGGCAATTTTCTCTCACCATGTTGGATAAACAAACACTTCCCGTTAAGGTCACGCCATTGTGTCTGTTCTCCCAGAGCACACCTCAAAATGTTCCTACAGGCATTGTCATTAAATACAGTCGTTCATTCATGCAGGCCTCTTCAGGGTCACATTCCATTATGTGGGTGTGTAGTCGCACTTGCAGAGAATAAAGAAAAGTATGCCCTGTTAAATGTATTACTGGATGGATGTTATTTAATCAGAGGAGGACTTAAGAAGATGGTCAGTGGTTCAGATGAGATTGTATTCAAATTATGAAATGATCAGCTTGGCTTGAGTGTTTCAACAGTCGGTCGATTTTATCCGCACATCCTGGCAGGCGTTTGTCTCTTTGCCCCACAAGTACATAGACACACATAGTAAAGTTTCACACATACACTTGCCGGATCATAAACACAGAGCTGGACTTGGCCCCTCTGAGAAAGTCACTCAGAGTTCAGCCGTGTCTGAACAGCAGCTCTGCTGCGAAACAACAAGCAGACGCCACACACACTCCAAACAGGGACAAGGTCAGCGTGGAGAAAACAGCCAGGGGCGAAGCAACCGACAGTATTTTCAGAGAGAGATGGCAGGGTGCTGAGATTGTTAGCATTAGATTTTTCCTGCCGTTCTTGTATTGTGTTCTGCTGTGACGTTGGTTGTCGTTATAGGTAGAGAGAACAAAGCCTTTAAGCTTCATGAAATGTTTATTGCATCATTTTGAATAGTCTGCTTTCAGGTGACTGTAGTTTGAGGCAAACTCTGGACAAAAGGACTTTCAAATGACGTGCATCACATACAAATGCACCCAAAAGTAGTACAGATAAGTCAGCTGACAAGAATAACTTAATAACAACAATTTTCATAATCCAATAATTGTTAAGTCATATATGAAAATGAATATCTTTGAGTTTTGAACTAAAAAAACTATTTGAAAACAATGATCAGTATTATCACTACAAGCAAGATATAGGCTAAATGATAAAAAAATATTTGATTATTATTGCAAGTATGAAGTGTGTGAATGTCTAGATAGTGGAAAAGATGTTCACTTGTGATGATAGAGTAAACTTGCATGGTCCTCAGCTCAACGGCTTTATCGTGCTTCACACGTGTCACCCTATCAGGATTCAAAGTCACCTTACTATTCAAAGATTGGTCACAGTGCTGAGTCTGACTCTAAAGTGTCCTCTCATCCACACTCCACAGCGGTGTAATTTACCCAGGGAGAAACTGCTACCCTCTGCGTGGCTCACCGTGGCCCCATGAATGTCAGGAAGTAGAGCAGCTGTGGCAGAGGTTATAGATCGTCGCACAGGGGGGATATGTGTCGGGTAAAGAGATATTGATTTCTGTAAATTCAGCTCAGTGGGTGGATCGCTGCCACAGCCGGGCCTCATGGGCTATTGATCAGCTTTTATTGATGGAGAGTCAAGGTCAGCATGGATGAGGAGACTTTCTAGTCTCTTCTCCTTTCCATTCAGTGGGTGAGGTCGTGACAGTAGCAGTCGAGGCAGGCAACACTTAACTCATGACCGTCGTTGTAATGTGGTGCAGCAAGTTGTGTGAGGATACTCTGTCGGAGATGATCTTATCTGTGTAAAAGTTCTTCTCTGCTGAACAACTCCTCTGTTCTAAGTTGACACTATACTTTGTTTAGTTATCATCGATGCCACTGTTTTTCCGTCGTCCAGACTATTTAGAATCTTATCAGTTTGGTCCTATGGTCTGGGCCAGAAGTCTGACTGCAGAGACTGAAGTGCTAATGCCGAAGGCAGCAATGTGACACTGGACTGGTGCTGACAAATGTAACCGCTTGACCAGAGCCAAGAAAAACAGCAGGGCCCCTTTTGATCTACTGCTACCCGATGCAGAGACCTTTCTCACTGCTGTTTGGCGAGACCTGCATCATAACTTTACATGTGCTCCTTCCTTCTCCTTCACCCTTCTACATAGTTCCGGCTGCCTAGGTCTCTCTAGTCCCAAATATAGGAATATTATTGTCTTAATCGAGCTGAGATGACCCAACATCGAGTCAACTAGTGTTCTAAGTAGTTTACCACACAAAATCCCAAACATTTATAGTTCCTCAGTTTACTAAAGTGAAGGTTTGGATTCTTTCTTGACCTGATAGGTATAAACTGAATCAAGTGTAGCAGTGTTAAAGATTCAAACAAAGGTTTATGGCTGCCATTAGTAACTGTTATCAATTTATCAAATAATAAAACCAAATATTTGTTTCTTCTCTAAAGTGAAAATTTGCAACTTTTCTTATCATTATTATGAACTGAATCCTTTGCATGGTGGTCTAGATACTTATATAGCAATCCGTCAATATTTTCTGCAGTTTTATAACTATAGATTTAATCTATTGATGATTTGCAGCCGTAGTTCTTACACTTGGCTGTGAACTGCATCTCTAACAGTCCCATGCTTGTGAAGTATTACATAAGCACACAAATGACAGGAGGTTTCACAGAGGCCCTATTCTCTTGTGTCCTTCTAGCCCAACACCGTAGCGGTTAGGCATGAGGCAGCTGTCCTGCCTTCTCCACATTAGCTGTACAGATTGGATAAGCCTCTGTCGTAAAGCTTCTCATTCCAGCGCCACAGCTGTCACAGGACTTGATCGCAGCAGCGTTGGCACGTGTATTTGCCTAACGAAGTTTCTGGGTTTTCCAGATGTATGAGTGCATTGTGCAGTGCCAGTGAAAGGCCAGCAGAGTCAAAAGGCTGACATGAATGATGTCTGCCCTCAGGGTATCTGGCCATTTTCTCTTTGGACCTCAGATCACAGCCTTGAAGCCTCACTCTTCCTCACTAGTTGCTCCAGTATGTAATGCAGGCTAAATTTAAACCCTTCAAAACTTGTTACATTTTTATATTATAGTGGTTGTTGCCCAGTGTCCAGCAGTGACCTCACACACTCCCCCACATACTGTATGAATACAGTAGAGGGATTGTTTTCATAAGATGGCTGTTTGCCTTTAGTTATGTTTGTGTCCTAGTTAGGACGTGGGTCATAGTCCAAGATGAAGGAGACATTTTTGACTTCTTCACCTGACATACTGTCAGCATAGAGGCTGTGTCCTCGGTTTGACATATTTGTATGTCTGTTACCTTGAGAACACGAATTTTGTGCCACTAAACAGATGATTCTGTTTCTCCACAGAAACTTCGGAATTTCCACAGCCTGAGCTGCCCTGGAATCACAGGCGAAGACAGCTGCGAGTCGAGCCAGACCCTCCCCACTCTCAGGAGCACCTCTCAGTGCGACACTGAAGATTCATCCGCGAATGAACACAGTTTGGAGGACGTTCAGCCTCGGACCAAAGAGGGCGAGATGGCCGGGAACGTGTCATCAGACCCCACCACAGACGAGGTGGACTGGAACTCAACAGACTGCGGCGACGTGACGCCAGGAACGACCAATGGGAAGGACAGTGAGCCTCTGTGGGCGGGACTGTGTAGCATGAGGAAGGACATGTGTCAGCTTGGAGGCGAGCTCGACATTGAGCAAATTGAGAGGAACTGAGCTGCTTTCCTCCTGGGGGAAACTAATTTAGAGGACTTGAAAGTTTATCACCAGGTGGTACAATAAACAGTACTGATAGTCTTAAGGACAAAGCAGACGGAAAGCTAATGCTGTGAGTGTTCCAGCACTTGTGGGGTTTTTTTCTCGAGAAGAAATTGAACAGGAGCTTTGTGTGCTAAACGCCCATTTTTGGGGATTCTGTATAGTCAGAAGCTAATCCCCCACCGTGCGGAATCTCAACTGTGTCTCAGGAGAACAAGGAAGTCAGGGAGGGCGGGTTGGTGGAAATAGAACTGATAAATATAAAAAATGATGTTAATGTTGGCTCAGAGACTGGGGTTTTTCACATTTCTCTGTAACCCTGATTACCCTAATTGTACTATGTTTGGAGAGAATTCACAGCAGGTTTGTATAAATTCTCTGCACTAGCAAAGACTGTCTTTTCCTCTGACGTTCTTCAGTAGGACTTGGGTACATGATGGAGAGAAATAGAGACTACTTCAAGAGCTACTGTTAGTAAAACCCCTTTTACTGAGCAACAAGCTTCACTCACACACCACCTATAAAGTATACTGAAGAGCTTAACATTTCACACAGTAACATCAGGCTTATCTCTGAAATCTATGCTCCTGTATGTTTGAAAGAAACTTTGTGATGCTAATAGCGTTAATATTCTTTCTTTTTACGATTTGTAACTACAAAGTTATGTAAAACATGAGCATATTTCTATACAAATAAACACAGTTTTAAATGTGTCAGTGAAATCACGTTATTTAAAGTGTCTTACAAAAATTTGGGATCTCAACTCTGGAAAACATCTTCAAGTATTTATTGGGTTGGTGATTTAACCACTCAAAACTCATCTCTGTGTATCATAATTACTTAGAGTATACAACAGAAATGAGTACACCCCTGTGCAATATCACTTCAGAGTCAAATGGTTCTAAATTGTAATGCCTTACAATAATTGCATCAGTCTAAAGTTAACTGCAAAGTTGTTCTTCTGGATTCAAATCAGATCACATTCTTGGCCAGGTCGTAGTTTTCACTTTCTTCTTTAGAAATTCAAGTCTGATTTTTGGCAGTGTGTTTTGTTTCATTGTCATGCTAGTATTTCCACTTCTGCCAAGCTTCTGCAGACTGGGGAGTCATCCTCTCAGTCAGTATTTTGGTACATCCACAGGCAACCATGGTGCCATCTGGAAATGTCATATCCCCAACACCATTTGCACTCATGCAGCTCCCTATTATCACACTTCCACCTTTGGCCTTCACTGTCAGGACTGTGTTTTCACTGTGGTAGCCCTGGGCAGGTTCACACCAAACATGGTGGAAGTTAAACGTTGCATTTTTGTATTAAACAGCAATTAAGGGTGTTTTTCTTGGACTCTGTCTGTAGAGATTGATGTTATGCACTGTCTGAGCTGTCACAGATACTCGGATTTCCATTAACGACTTCTGTGCCACGTTGCAAGCATTTGCCCATCTGTTTTTCAGCCAGTCCCTGCAGCACTGATTTATGTTACTGTGGCTTGTTCTGTAGATCCTGATGACTGTAGCAACTGTGTTTTGACCGAATTTGAGTCGGTCAGCGATGCAATAATACTCTTTTCCATCTTTTTAAAGTCTCACTACCTGGTTTGTCAAATCTTCTGGCAATTCTTTTCCATGTGGAGCCTTGATGCAGACATGCAGATAGACACAAATATGGATCCAAAACAGTTTCCACAGGTTATTTTATAGACACGTTCATGCTATCTGGGAAATGTAAAATTACAAATCACAGTTTAGTTTCAGTGCTCAGAGGTTTCTAATTTGTGTATTAGCCATCACGAGTGTATTCACACTTGTTGCATTGTGCTTCTACTTTGGGGTCATTATAATCTTTCTAAAATAATTTTTGATTGCTCTTCGGAGCAAACACTCTACTGGAAAACTGATTTTGCACATGGGGTGTTACTCACTTCAGTTGCATACTGTATTAAGAGTTTTTTTTCTATGAAAACTATTCTTGTTTCAGAATGGTTAAGTAACTCTACACCACTGTCTTGTCAAGAATGATCTATGAAGTCTCTGCCTCTGTCTTCACTCACCTCTGCTCCACTTGTTGCAGCTTAAGCACACCAGCTCACCCACGACTCTGCTTAAACACTGTAAAACTGCTCTAGGATACACAATAACAAGTTGTGTTACTGGACTAATTCAGCCATACATATTTGAAACTGATTAGAACTAAATTAACAGGATTGGTTCCTTGGGTTTGTTACATATGAAGCCCTAGAAGTCACCGGTACACTTCAGTTTCAAGGTGAAAATACTCTGCAATGGTCATTCCAAATATATGAAACACCACATCGGAGGTCTTTAAGGTGTGTTCAGACAGAACATAGCAAATTTTAAAAGCAGCTCAGTCATTTATTAAGTTAAGCAGAAGATGTGAGTGGGCGTGAATAAAAACTCGAGCAGGCCCCAGATTTTTCTGAATGTCATAAGGCTTCACATTCTGTTTGAACACACTTTCAGAAAACAAGGAATGGATTTTGATAAATGCCTGTATTATCAGAATATAATGCTATACACAAAATACAATGTAATTACTGTAAGTACTTTTTAACTCTGAGGTTTAAGTTTCAACTTGGGCACTTTCTTTTGATGCTACTTGATCTCTCAGAGGCAAATACTGTAATTCCACTCCATTATGCATCGTTTTATGTATGCGATACTCGATGAAATGATCTGTAATAGTGACCTAGAAATCTGATATAATATAAAACATAATCATGTGGCACTGATGGGAATCTGTGCATAAGTACATATACTTGTGACACTTTTAAGACATTTTGCTGATAAAACCAGCATGTTTAAGGCAGGACTTCTGTTTGTCATTGAGTATTTTTGCACATGATTGTTACTCTTGCTTAAATAGGGAATCTGAAAGAATTCTTTCACGACCATTAGCAGATCACGTCTTGACAGCAAGGTCATTGTTGGCGATGTCTTTAATGCAACAATGCAGACTGACCCAATTAAGTAGCAGGAAAAGACAATCACAAGCGTAGTAGTGGCACTACTGATGAGCCTGTGTTTGTTTGCTGAAGCGGGGAGTGCGTAGGGAGGACGCCAGGCAGGGGTGGGAAGTCCGGTCCCTTTTTCTTTCTTTTCTTAATTTATTTTTTTTGATGGCGGGTGGAGTGGTGGAGCAGAGCGACGGCTCACCCCAGAGACCTCCCTCCCTCCCTTCTTTGAGAAACAAAAGGGGCTTTTTCTCTGAGGAGCACAGTGACGTGGGAGGCGGCTGTGAATGTGGGCCATGTGTCAGGGCTGCTGCTGCTGCTGCTGCTGCTCCGTTTGTCTGCTTCCCCTCCCCAGCTCTGGTGCTCTGTGCAAAACCTCCAGAATTTAGTGCATCAGTAGAAAGCAGCCGGATTTCTTTTTGCTTCTCAGACATTGCTCCTTTAGTTCTGACTGGGAGAAGTGAAGATGATGGATGCAAAGTCTCCAACAAACAGAAATACTTTGGTTTACCATGACCTCAATGACTAAGAATTTACACCGACAATTTAAACTAACTTTTTGATTCACTGGTCCTCTTCTGCATGTCGGACTTGCAGTGATGCTTGTCATTCAGGTGTCACTGAGGGAAGAAAGTCGCCTCATTGAAGACCGGCTGAGTAATTTGAAGATTGCTTGACATGCTATACTCGGGGCTCGAATACCACACAAAGCATATCTGTGGGATTAAAGTCGCCTGCGAGGCCAGTGCATACTCTTGTAATGGATCGGATTATTGTGCAGTTGCACGAGAATCTTTATGCTTACTCAGTGAGGTCATATTTATGCTGTCAGAGCCTGCAAGCCGCTCCCTGGTTAAGACCTTTCTGTGCACCGAGTGCAGAAGGAAATGGATAAACACAGGCCTTGTTAAACGTGCTGTGCAGCAGACTGACACACCGAGGGCCCCCGGCCTTTAATCAGCGGAGTGACAGAAGTGAAAGAAGGCTGTGTTCTGAGAGGAGATATGAGTACAACAGGAGGGGCGTGCATCATGCCAGTGTTCTGCACCGCTCACAACACCCCAACCAACGCTGACACAGCAGGGTGGTGGTCACTTTTGAACTGTCAATGGAGGTTAAGCACGGTCTTATCAGCTCTAATGACAATCAACACCATGATTCATACTTCAGCATTTAGGCAGCAGATGTCCCACGGTACTAAATGTAGTGTCAGTGGTGCAGAACACATTTGTTTGCTTTCAATGCTGTATTCAGTATCCAATTATCAACCACACTTCATAGAGTTTTTTCAACACTATAAGTAGTGGAACTATTTTTGAAAAAGAAAAAAAAAAAAACATATGTGAACTGAATGCTGGCAATAGCTCTTGGGTTTGGTGCCTACCCCCGCTTGGCAGCTCAAATGTGGTCAGGGTGAAAAGCAATTTAGCAGTACCACCCGGCCGCAAAACATTTCCAGTTGAGCAAGTGTTTTCTGAAGCTTTTTTTTCTTTATAAAAAAAATAAAAAATCAGGCGCTTAATACAGAGAACTTAACTGTGAGTTCAAACCTCTGAAGCACAAGTTGTTGTTTTTTTTCCTGGATGTCATGTTGACTGCACTTTACTGGATTCATTCACAACCAAACCACAGACTGTGTGTGAGGTACATCTGACTTTTTTAAAAGTTCAGCCAGTGTTGTGAGCGAACAGCAACAGCAGCGGCGCATGGAAGAAGAGACACATCGGGGTCGTGTCCCTTCACCAGGAGGACTGTAGGAGCGAAGGTGTGAGCGCTCCATCCTTTCATTTTTATGAAAAACAACAGAAAAGAGCCTCTGAGACACAGACGGCTATAAAACCCAGGTCAGCTGTAATCCTTCAGACCTTTCGAATGCCGAGTCAGTTAGTTTACACTGCGTGGAGACATACGACCACTGTTTCACCTGGATTGTACATACATACATGCTTGCAAATGGCATCAAGGGGGTATGTTTTGTGTCTGGGGAGTTTTCTCCGAGGCTTTAGTGGACAGTAAAGCAGGGGGTCGCGTCCCTGGAGGCCCACATTAGCAGAGTGAGACACTTCTCGGATTGCTTGTAAAGTCTGTCATGGAGGAACGGGGTTGGGGGAGCAAGGAAAAGGGAGGAAATTCACGTTTCGGCTCCAGAAAACTTCTGAAGTTTCAAAGCTCTCCCACACCGCCGAGGGCTGCTGGCACGGCTGCCCACAAGGGAAAGAGAGTGATGAAATGTGGGGGAAACCATGCAGCTTTGGCGAGCGAGATCATGAGGCCTCCACATGGAATCACACACACACGGAGAGAAGGGAGGGGACAAATAACTGGCTGCTGTGAAAACAAGTGCATGTTTCCACGGATAATGGTGCATTTAGAGCTGCAGGTGTGCGGCGTTGTCTGGTCAGCTGACCCGCCGCTTCCTGTCAAACAGGAAGACCCAAATGAGCGGAGATGAAAGTTCAAGGTAGCACACAGCTGGCAGTTGTTAAAGGTGGGTAAGTGCAGGTGTGTTACAAGAGCGGCAGTGTGTGTGCCGTGTAAGGGGAGCCTAACGCAAACAGATGACATACAAACGCGTATGAATGTCGGCTCAGAGACTCACGGCAGCAGTGAGGCCTACTTTCTAAAAATATTGGACTTTATTTCAATTTCATGATCATTCAAAGAAATAAACGACAAAAAAACGGAGCTCACTTATCTTGTGAGTGGCACATTTCTTTAAAAAATGAATCAGATTCCTATGCAAACTTTGTGCAAACGATGCCCCCAGGAGTGTGTTAGTGCTGGAGATTAGCGCAGGATAGTTTTCAGCCACATTCTCCTCTCGGCCCTAACAGACACATGCTTACAGGCCTTTGAATCCCTGAGGTGTCAGTCAACATAAGATGAAAATGAGATCATCAGCTTAATGGCTGCAGAGGGACAGGAGGAAGGGAAGGGTGGGGATGGTTATGATCATGTTCTGGTATGACCGCACAAGCATTTAGTTAAAGACACACATCAAGTTAAAAGTGTGCCGTGAGTCTAGTAGGCTTGGGAAAAAATGATGGAATTCTTCACTATTCTTCTATGTGAGCTGATTCTAAATAATTGCTTAGTCTTTATAAAGCAACATTAAAGTTCCCAGAGCTTCATGTGTGGTTTCGTGATTTCCTTTTTTGTGTCTGGGAATGTTAGTTTCACCGAAATTTTGTGCATAAATCAAAGTATAGAACAGTGAAGCCACTAGCATAGCTCCAGGCTGTAGCTGAAGCATATTGAGAGTGTACTACTTGTCAACAGTGAGATTAACTGCAGTCAAATAATAACGAAACGCCATTCATATGCAAAAAGGATAGTGCAAAGGTAACAAATTGATCAGCAAAAATAATCACCACAGCAGCTCCAGTCAAGGATTTGACAGCCTGTCGATACAGTATGTCCTGTGGCAGTGAGATCATACATGCCCAGACATGTCCCCTGAAATGAGGTCATCTCTATTATCTGAAAGGTAATCTCGCTCTGCAGCCTGACAGCAAAAAGAATCAATGTGCTGCACTCCTGGACCGATGTATCACTGTTTACCTGTCATGGCAGCCAGCGGAGGTAAACTGCTGCTAATTTGTAACTTGTGTGGAAAGGGTGGATGACCTCAGACTGGCCCGAGAGGTGCGGTTAACAAGCGGCCAGCTCCGGGTCATGTGTGTGTTTTAGTGGCGATGAACCGGCCAAGAGAGGAAAAAAAAAGCAAAAAAACTGCAGGCTCGATCCCTCAGATACTGCACTTCCATAAGCTGGGGGAAAAATAACCTAGTTAAAGCCAAGTGAATTCATTTGAGGGTAGTCAAATGGATGTTTAATAGCTTCATACGAGGCCAACAGGCAGCAAAATAATGGACAAAAACACAGAGTCGAACAATGTGTAAGCTGTTAGAAAAGCGGGTACCAGCTGCTAGTACTTTGCTGTGTACATTAATATTTATTTCCGAGTGGTACACCCAGCTCAGACAGTTTCATAATACTTCATAGCATTTCATTACCTCTAATTGCCCAATAACATTCAAGCTTGTGTCAGCTAATGGTGAAATGAACCAGAAAGACCTCAATGAATCGCTTGGCAATAGGCTTTTGTTCTTGCTGAATCTATTTGGTACATTGAAACCTCGGGGGCAGCGATTGAGAATCGTTTGTTTTACGCCCCACTTCCAAAAGCATCCACAATCCAGCTGGCACACTGAAGGCCAATAACCAGTTTTTTCTCCCCCTCATCATTTTATTTAACCTCACTGTAGATACTGCATCTGATGAGTGACTTTTAACAATATCACCATGACAGCACAATCCCCAGTAGAACTGGCCTAAAGTCAAGTAAATAAAGATAAGCACTTGTAGATTTGCGATTCTTCGCTCTGATGATGGAGAGGCCGCCTCATTTTTGTTTACAGAGGGGGAAACATGAGCTTAGGCAACGGCATAATTCATCACGTTTCGACTGGGATCTGCATTTATCATCTCTCAGACCAGCTCACTTCCCATTTCCAGCGATTTGTTATTGTAAAACAAAAGATATGAATTCCAGTTTAAACCAGAGCCAAGGCTACATTTTTCCCCAGTGCTGTGAGACCTTGAGAACTTCTGTGACAATGACTCAGACAAATTTCCAACGTCAAGGAGCTTTCACACAGATGAGTGAATTAGTTTTATTTAAAATAACATTTGTGATTGCTACCCACTGCAGTAAAAAAGTTTTTTTTTTTTTGCTTTTTCCTGCATATAACACCTTAAAATACTACACAGCTACATTCGTGAAACCACTGTGCATTTCCAGTTTGCTAACAAACTGTCTTCATGTACAGTAGCTTGACAAAGAATCTGAGTAACACTAGCAGGGAACACGCGGCTTTACTTTCCCTCTTCTAACCGTCAGTCAGCAGCTGGTTACAGGCACATTCATGTCAACTTGAGGTATCTTATCTATGCCAATCATGTACTGACAAATGCACAGTGCAGCTCTAAAGCATTCAAAGCTATCTCTTACAGAGCCGTGTAATAGCTCTGCACATTTCCTTCTAGTTTGTTTGACACTATGTGGAGCGCCAGATGGCTTTCCTATGTTTGACAGTGCAGTGAGTTGTGAGAGTTTATACAGGTTTTTGTTCATTTCTGTACTGTTTTGACATACATGAATTACCTCAATGTAGCACACTCTTCCTATTGGAAACAACACTTTTATAGCCTATATGCTAACATGACTGGGCACCAGCTTGTACCACAGTGGGTCACAGTAAGTGGAAAGTTTCCTGTGTATTCAGCGCCTCCTCTGATTGAGGATCAGCTCCACAGCCTGGGCCAGGTTGTCCACAGTGCCGTCGGCCATCACCGTTGGGTGCCTCTCGTCACTGGGCCTGAGGGAGGACACGCACAAGCTTCAGGAAGAAACAGGAATAAACAGCTGCCACACAACGGTCAGCAAACAAGAAGGCCCGAGGAGTCTGATGCTATCAGTGACATTAACAATACCGAATGGACAAACTGGCAAACAGCAGGACATGATGGCTGAAGAAAAGTCAGGAAAGGCAGCCTTGTTAACTGTCTGAGCAAAGTCCTGACAATAAATATGGCTTGTGTCCTCCTCGAGTGACTAACAGGAAAGAACTAGAAATTAAAATGAAGGTTTCCCAGTCATCTTCCGCTGTGTTACTATCTTCACACCTAAAGGTATTTGCACTGTCGCCTGCCAAAAGCCGATGCAGGGCAGTAGCATGTTTTCTGTCTCTATCACCAGCTGTCACACGGTGTTCCAGACTTTTCTATTATATCTGCAGGCAAGTAAAACAGACCCACTGGTGAGTTTAATGAGAGTTACTAATTCCAAAAATACCCGATTCTAAAAATAAAGCCAAGACAATAATTTGGTGGGGGTTTCTAACAAGGGGGCTGGGACCCAATTAAAAGATACTGTAAAGCTGAGCGGCTGTAAGAAGAATAAAACTGCAAGAGTCTGGAGAAGAAAAAAATCATTTCTGCACATATAATGATTTACTTGTGTTTCGCTGAACTGGTTTGCCCTTAAATTCTGTATACACATGCATGATCACCAGAGGATGAATCCTACTGACTTGTGGTGTTTCCCTGACATTCCTGTCAGCCTCAGCGGCACTTTGGAATTTCTGCAAATTAGCACCTAACACACAAAACTATGAAGATGATCATGGAACACGTACCAGCGAAACATAAACATTTAAGTACTGACACAGTGAAAATGCAATTGCTACGACTTTAGCATTAAGCTCAAAGCACTGTTTTACAGTACAGCCTTATACAGTCGCATTGTCGTTTTTTAATAGATTATCGATCAATAAACTTAGGTTAGTGTAGTTCAAAGTGCTTTATAAAGTGTGGACTACAATGAAGTGAAATAAAACTAGATTAAAAAATGTGATTAAATATGCACATTGATCAGCCACAACATTGATAAACTATAGGTCATTCATGTGGCTGTTACCTAAGCATTGCTGCAGATCAAGCACATGGCCCATAGTGATAGCAGTCCTCGGCAGCCTCCTCCAGCAGTACAGTGTGTCATGCCACACTATAAAAGCTGCTCAGGAACAGCTCGAGGAACGTGATGGTAATCATTCTACCTGGCTTCCCAAGTTGTGGGAAAGCTGTAGGAAGAACAGGTTAGTTCTCGCCCATCTCCCCACTGACTGCTGCCATTGTCTGGCTTAGGGCCCAGTGATGGATGCAGATATGGCTGTTTAATCAGCTGGTAGGGGAAATGTAATCCATTTGGCGTGGCACCAGGCCCAGGGCCGGCATGCAGGACCCCTTTCCTCCCCATCACATCAAAAGAGCGAGACGCCCCCTTCATTCATCTGCAGGACTGCCCAGGAGTCCTGCTCATTTATGAAGTGGTGCCTATAGATCCCCCCCTTCTCTTCCCCAGGCCGCCTTGACCAGGCTCTGTGTGCTGCCTCTGTTCCCCCAGTCACGGGTTGGAGCTCCAGATGGGGACTCTTTGTCTGGCCCTGGGTGTGCAGCAAACACCACCATTAATCCTGCCTTCTGAGAGCTCGCAGAGGACCGTGGCAAATATTTGTGAGCTGCCCAAGTGTAGCGACAGAAAGAAGAAGCCGTGGGAGGGAGGGGGGTGGCGGTGAAGAGAGGTGTTGAATACTGAGGCCACGTTGAATACAGTGAAGCGGTGCCATGTGTTTACGCTTGTCTGTCAGCTGCCAGCGCTTGGGTTATGTGAGCTGGTCCACTAATGGTCGGGGTGTTATGTCTCCTGTGCTGGATTACTCCCGCACCCTTTTCTGCCCGAGGACTGATTGAGTTCACACACGCACATACAGGCATGAACGCACAAGCAAGTTAGTCACATGGCACTTATGTTTCAAGCAGTGAAGCCAACAGCATCGACCACACCATCTCTCCAACCTGATGCTCTCCAAAATCCTCATTCGCCTCCGCCTTTTAGATATGCATGCATGCATGTGTGTGAGTGTATTCATTTTGCTTCTTTCCTCCTGTTGCCATGAATAATGAAGGAGTAACCAGGTCAATGTGACCATGCAAAATTCAGCACAATGCAGCTTGTGTTACCGGTGAGGTAATGCGCAGCTCGCTGCACGTCCTTCAGGTCAATGCAATATCAATACACGTGAAGAGATAGTTTCGCTTCCTGAGCTCGACTGACAGTGTGCAGCCTTCACGTCGGGATGAGGTCAGCTATGAGGTAGGAGGTGGGGAGCAGCCAAGAGTTTGGTTCAACACAGCTGCCACCATGTTGAAAGAACGAACTGCTTCATCAGAAAGTTAGTAAATGATACCAAGGTTGGGTTCTGAGTGGGAACTACTGACGCAGTATGGATTTGCATGGACTTAGCTAGTGGTAAGCAAGTACAGAAGTTTATCTGACAGTAATTGATGAAAATACAAGTTTGATAATTGATTAACATTCAAATATTTTAGTAACCAAAATACCAAACATTTGCTGGATGCAGAGCATGTTCTCCATTTTAGGACATGGATAATTTCAAGACTTTGTTTGTTTTAGAAGATGTTAGAAGATGTCACTTTGGGATTTGGAAAGAATTGGAGAATATTTATTCTAAAATAAATGGCTTAGCCTTATAGGTTTTCATCGTTGGTGGGAAGTAACGAAGGATATTTACTCAAATGTTTTACTTAAGTACAGTTTTGAGTTACTTTATTCGAGTCCTTCCATTTTATACTACTTTATATTTCCACTATCTGCTAACATTTCGGAGGGGAATATTGTAATTTCAACTCTGCCACACATATTTCACAGCATTAGTTACTTTTAACATGTTATGTATTTTTACACATTTGCTATAATACGTTTATAAAATAAAATACACTGATATAGAGTAAATTATTGCTTTCCACCCTTTTTGGCTTCTACTTCTGTCAAAAAGCCCCACAATCAGGGCCACATTTCAAACCAAACAGTGTTTTTTATCTCAAAACTATTGACAATGTTTCACTTCAAAGAATTCAATTCACTTCTATCAACATAACGGCAGTTTACAAAAGATGTCATCTTATAGCACTACACATAGTAATGTGAAAACAGAGAACCCAACAAATCCAATGTTCCCTTTGGATTCCCTTTGAGAAAACACTTGGCAACAGCGGAAAGGAACCAAAAAAATTCCCCTTAACCAAAACTCAAAATGCAAAAGTAGAATAAGCTCTCCCATAAATCACCGCACAAGCCCTCAGATTTATCGGCTGTCTGTGGTTATAAAACTGGATATAAATCTGCTCAAACAAGCTCCAACAGAAAACATGCTGCTGACACAGTGGTGCTTCAGTATTAATAATCTAATGATGTCACATATAATAATACATCAGTCAGAGAGAATAACCCAGTCCTCCATTTTGCTGCTAATGCTTGTGCACTGCTATTAGTAATGGAGTAATTATCTGAATCATTGTCCCACATGCTGGAAAAACAAGTACATGCAGCTCTAATGTACTACTACAGCTAAGACACGACAGCAGATTAACCTGTTGTGCAAGCTGGTCACATCACGGGTATCAAATATATGCCGCACAGGCAATAAAAGAATATATTGGCTTAGAGTGTCATATGGATAGATATATAACATGATACTTGGCTCCATAAAAGATGGAGATACATTTTTGTAAGGACAGGCTGCTCCTCCATCTAATGAAAATGGATACGAGTGACTCATACGTCAAGTGCGCTTGTGTGTGAAAGTCAGCTGTGTGTCAAAGACATACAGAGATGAGGTACGATACAGAAATAAAGGAAAGCGGGGGTTGTTTAACATAATGCTATGAGGGCAGCTTCAGTCGTTGTTTTGCTCAGATGTATGCAGCTGATTGTCGAGGTATCCCAACCGCACTGTGAAAGGCATGACAACGTTCCCATCAGTTTATGCTTAACACACAAGAACATACACAAAGACACATGGGGGTACAGAAGGAAGCAAAACGACCCGATTTATGCTTCTCTCGTAACCACTTCACCTGTGCAGAGTAGACCTTTTGCTTGACAGATAAAACAGATATGATGTTCATGAGGGCAGAGATGAAAAGTTCAACAGTGCGTGACTCTTTGTGATGTTTTGGTCTGAAATTGGGGACATGCAGAGCAAATTTAGGGTACGTTCATACAAAAACCTTCACACAAAACAAAGACTTGCTGTTGGAGACTGTGTAGATAGACAAAATGCTACAAACTCAATAATCTTGCAAACATCGCAACAAAAGTGGCACTTATCAGGCTGAAATCAGGGCTAGCTTTAAAGTGGTAAACCGCAAACTCACTCTCTGTGTCTAAACTACAGATTTAGGCAAAAATGCTCCTCATGTAGAAGCAAAGTCTTCACAGCATTTACAAAACACACACTTTTAAAAAGAGGAACAGGGACAACTTAGCAACGGGGACATTACGCTGACGAATAAAAGTAGGAACATAACTTTAAAAAAACGACCATTTTTAGCTTTGCTCTAAATAAATACAACTATAATACATATTTTTTAATGTGACCTGCCACCTGGCTGCCTATTCCCGCCAGCGATGGATGGAAAAACACACTCAACTCAGCTCATTGTCTAGTTTTTTTCATACCAGACTAGTGAAAGCACCATCGGCCTAAACACAGCCTTTTTCCCACAATAAAGCAAACTACGACCTGGAGGAGAATACGGCCCGATGATATCTAAAGCCTTTATGTTCAGCCAAGCCTAGTGGGTGACATAAGATGCGAAAACAAGACAAAGCTTTCTCCCCCTCACCCTGCGGGAGGGAGGCAGACAGGGAGGGGAAGGTGTGTGTGTGGCTGCCTGTGTTTTCTGCCGCTCAGTGACGCTGCAGGAGTCTTGGCCTTGAGGGTGAGAATGTGATCACAGTTTGACTGGCTCTGGAATAAATAAAAGGTCATGGGAGTGAGTGATGGCAGATCAGGATCCTCAAAAAAAAAAAAAAAAAAAGACAGGAAAAAACGGACGACTCCTGCCGGTTGGGAGCCTGGTTTTATCATAATCCGCTCGAGGTTCACTTTTCCTATCTCCTCCTTCTCTCTCTTAACTGATATTTACAAGACACAGATAACAGCCTTGAAATAATACAGCTGCAGCCTCTTATGAAAAACAGCCCAACTGAATAGGGGAAACCACCATGTTACATGCATGTTATGGCAACAGAAGTGACAGATAACTTGGAGAACTTCACATCCTCCGCTGAAGTTTGTGGCCACCGTTATCGCTGCTCGCTACAAAGGCTGTATAATGTTGAATCATGATTGGCAAACAGCTGCGACGTGGTTTTTCACACTTTGCACAGATTAACGGTTCTTTCCAGTCGAGCTGGACACAAAGGGGATTCCCTGGTTGTAGCGCAAAGAGACACTTCATTTTTTTTTTTTTTTCCCATCCTGTTGCTTTACGAAAACCTCCCATGAGTGTGAAAAAGAAGCTGACAGAGTGAGTCCTGAACTGTCAAAACCACCAACTGGAAACTTTTTGTCCTTCCTAACCACAAATGATATCCAGGGCTAAACAAATAGGTCATAAGCATTTACTTTCTGTTTTGTAGGTTTTTGTTTCTGCTTAACTACAAATTTTCTATACAGTAAGAATCCAAAGTTCTGCATAGCAACAGATTTTCTGAGGCATTTTTCTGCCTTGAGCTGCCATTGATTTCCATTTATTTTTATCAATTCATCAAAATCAATCACTGGACTCTAGAATAACACACTGGAATCATCTGTGTCATGTCAGAGCCACATTTTCTGCAATGCCAAATTGGTCGATTACACCTTTAAGTCATCTTCTGGAAATCAAGGTAAACACACCAAAAACTTAAAGCTACTGCTACGCCTTTAAACAGTCATGAAGGAACTTTAATCTTGATAAAAATGTCCTTTGTTTATTATAACCAGCATGCCAAACATTTGCTTTTTGCAGAGCATGTTCCCCTTTTTACTAACACTGACAATTTCAATATTTCTGTTTTAAAAGATGTTGTTGAAGATGTGACCTTGGGATCTGGGAACTGGTGACTTGCATCACATATTCGTTAGTTGAAAAAAATAACAGATTTATGTTAGTGAAAATGGGTTCTTGGGTTCTGTAATACTGCCGATCCTTTAAAGGTACGAGTGCTGAATGTGTATTGAAATGAATAGACTTCGAGGCATTTTTCTGCCTTGAGCAGCCATTGATTTCCATTCATTTTCATCAATAAAAATCAATTACTAGACTCTAGAATAACACACTTGAATCATGTGCATCTTGCAGAAACCACACTTTCTGCAAAAAAATGTGATGCAAAACTGGTATACTCCACCTTTAAATCATCTTCTGGGAATCAAAGTAAACACAGCAAAAAGTTAAAGCTAATATTACATCTTTAAATAGTCATTAGGGGACTTTCATCTTGATAAGAGCGTCTTTTGTTTATTTGACCGAATTCTTTCAAAAGTAAACTCCCTTCTCAGTTTCACAGCTGTCCTGTCAGTGCTGTGCTCAATATGCAGAACTCTATGTGACCCAGATCTAACCGCACTCTTTTCATCAGCACGTTATTATTAGCAGTGCTGTTGATGACTTGCTGAGCCTTCGTTTGCCTGTGTGTGTGTGTGTGTGTGTGTGTGTGTGTGTGTGTGTGTGTGTGTGTGTGTTTATCTCGCTGTGTGTTGTGAATATTATGTGAGAGCTGAGGAGACTGCTGAGTCACCAGCTTCTGAAACAGACAATGCAAACACATACAAACATGCACACATACATGCAAGACACAAACCATTAGGGGAAAAAATGGCTCCAGCAGAAACCAGGCAAAGGCCCAAGTCCCCCCAAGCCAAGCAGCTTGTCAATTGGTAATTGCAAGAGGGATTGGTTCCCCATTGAAACGGCTAAGGGTCTGTGTTCATGTATTTAAGAGGCAGTGCCATGTTTCAGCCTGCCATCTGTGGGCTCGAGCGCTCCGATTCTCTCCCACTCTCGCTCATTTTCTTTCCTTTCTCTTTCTCACGGGTGGAAAAGTACCGTCGAGGGGCTCAGTGGCCGAGGCCCGGTCGGCTCCTTTGTCTTGCCGTGGGAGTCTAGTCTCACTGTGACAAAAAAGGCTCAGGTTAATTATTAATATCTCATTGACTTATAACGCACGGCAGGCTTTAGAGGAGCCTGCAGGCAGGGGAAGCTGTCACCCCAGGGTGGTGAGGGATGGAAGACCAGGCACGGGGCACCCAGCTGAGTCTCCTCAAGCTCTTTAACCTCTTTGTGCAGCTACTGCTACACCCAATTATGATCCGCACTCAATCTGTGGCACATAACTGTGTTCTGATCTCATCTCAAAACTGAACATTCAGAATGAAAGGTGGCAAGAAGATTTTTTTTAGAGTCGGGTGGAGAAAAGCCTCACCCTAGCTCTCAGTTAAGCTTTGTTTTATGACTTGTTTTATGAGATTTATGACTCTGTAACTGATCACGGTGACCTCAAATGACCTCTTATCTTTTACAACAGATAGAAACAGAAACCTATGTTACAAAACGAAACACTCACCAATTGTAGGTTAAAAAGGTGCAGCAAGTTGCTCCAACATTCTGCAGTTTTTGATCAGCTTGAATTCAAGATAGTTCTGGAAAAATAATGAAGATCCCATTTCTTATAGATGGAAGTCCTTGGATTGGGAGTCCAAAGAGTATCCGGGGCAAATATAAGGTAGCTGTAGAAGTCGATCCTAAAGGGCAATGAAGGTTTATAAAGGACTTTTATATTTAAAATGCCTTGGGTACTCTTTGGACTGACAACCAACACTGAAAGCTTCCATCTTTTCTGAAGAGCACCAGATTTGGTATTTTCTTCACTTTCAAACCACCAAATGTACAGTTGTGTTTTTTTAAACACCCAGTGCAGCACTTAATTTCAATGCTAAACTTCAAAGTTTAACACATTTTCTCAATCATTCCTGCAGATTACTACAGCTTCTCCAATATCCATACATATCTGTTGTATTGTATTACTCCTTGTGATAAATACAGTTACCAATGTTATCACAACTCTGCACACAGTTTTGCTTGGTGAAGTCAACCATACCAGCTGCCATCCAAATGGCTAAATATGGCTGTGCACAAAGCAATACTTTGGCTAAATATAGCTGCATTTAGTCATGTTTGGGGTAATACTGGCTACATGCTTTTCATGAAAGCTTTCATTAGCCTTTTTTTGGCTTAATGTGACTGAATAGAATTGTGTACAGCCATATTTTGATATAAAATGTACTCGTTTGGAAGCAGTGTATTATGCTGCTATAGGTAGGTATATTCCAAATACTACTTAGTTGTCAAATTATTGTAAAATGTAAGTGTTTTCATTGTTATCAAAATTTTATTTCAATTGTTCTTTGCACACAACCATATTTTAAAAACAATGACTGCACATAATAAGCCTTAAGGGCTGGTTTATGTGTGCCAAATAAGAAAAGAAAAATGGTTTTGTGCATGGCTGTGGCTTGGATGAATATTTAATTAGTTGTGTTTCATCACATTTCACCCAAAAACTGGAGGTTTGGAATATACCGAGCATAGGAGAGAACAGTGGAGAAGTCAGTTACGTTGCAGTTTGGTTTGATAAGATTCTACGGACATTTTGTCCACAAGTTTCTCAAGTAGCTGTTGTCCTCTGTGAGAAAGCAAGCCTACAGGCATGTTTACAGTGGAATATTCTATTAAAAGTCTAAGAAAATATGACTGTAAATGCAAGAAACAGAGAGAACAAGAAGGGAAAAAAAACAAAGCAGTGTTTCCAGAATGGGTATCAAGCAAAAAAACAGAGAGCTGGCAGGATGAGGAAATCATTTTCAGAATTGATTGTGTTTACATTCCCTACAACAAAGCTGCCAATTTCAGTCCACGGGAATACGATGAAAGCATAGATTAAACTGAGTTAATTAGCAGGACTGTATGGAATTGTGGTAAATTGCTGCCCTTGACCACAGCTGTGATGTAATCCTCTCTATATGTTTATGGTAAAGACAATTTGAGAGAATCTGATTTCTAATTTTCAACAATCATACACAAATAAAAAAAGATTTACTAATTCGTAAATGTTTTAATTGCTGTAATCCTGTGGCAATGAAAAAGGGTGATGAAACGAACAACCCACCCTCCTCTGCAAACAGTAAGATAAGGTGGGAGCATGCAGCCAGGAAATACATGCAACCAACAAAACCCAGCTTTCATGTGTTATCTGTTGAAAAGGAGGGAAATCCAGCAGTGGAAATAGAAACCTTATGCAACAAGTATTTTCCTATTTTACCATGCAAATATCCTGCCACGGCCCTGCTGCCGACTGACTAAGGAGAAACTGAGAACTGTGAGAAGCTGCACACACATTGCTATGCTTATATGCATATTTATTATACTGTCTAATGTTTTCCGCTTCTTTTGAATGTGACATTGTATCCACACCTACAGACCTGTTTAGCAAAATTAAAACAGGGATTTATATATAGATGACAAACAATGTTTACTCAATCTGCTTTCCAAAGAACAAAGAAAACCTAATGGGTCAGAAAGCTCTTGATTTCAGCTCCTATGACCATCCAGGGGGGACCTGGATACAGAAAGAGTCCCTTTGGATTCTGCTTCAGTTCAAAGGCCACACTGTGCACATAGCATGATTCCCTGGATTGGTTTAAAAGAGTCACTGTTGTGGTTCAGAGGCAAACAGACCTAGATGACAAATTCAGAAATGCTGCAGCTATCAAGCCGACCGGGCTCCTGACAAGTTCACAGCCCCCAGTCTCAGCGGAGAACAGCGAGATAACTTCGCTTCCTTCCCACACAGACAAAACTAATGTGCAAACAGCGGCTAAGAGGACAGGGTGTGGGACTGTGCTGTTGCACTAGACGCTCTAAAATGCCTGCACTCATGTCTACAAAAAGAAATCCTTCACAAAGATTAAGAGAAAGTGTGACTCAACCAAAACCTGTTCAGGCATGACGGCACATTAAATCCACTTCTATTAAATGTGCTCCAGAAGGAGAATTAAAGGTATTACTGCGGGTGCAAAAGATTTCATAATCATCTCGGTGATGCATACAAAACAAAGGTTTGAAATGTGGGAGGTAATATGTGCCGCATACAATCATTCCCCTGTCTGACAGGGCACACATTTGAAACCATGCGCATTATCATAGCCACTGACGCTATAGGACACCGCTGGAGGACTGAAAGATAAGCTAGGCTGAAATACAGTATGTACCTGAGAGCCATCCCAGGGGTGGCTTAGAAAGGAGATTAAGCTGCAACCACAGCCGTGCACAGAAGACATGGCCACCCTGTCAAGGTTCTGTGTCACAGATCTGCTAAGGACAAAGCCCGTCCATAAACACTGCTGTCTTGTGTTCTGTCTAATGCTTGTTCGGGTCGCAAGAGTGGAGATCTCAAATGGAGGGGGGGCATCACCTTTCTGTAGACACATATAGCGCAGTGAAATGTTAACACTTTTGCAAGCTTTCCATCAGTCAATCATTCAGCCAGTGTATTTATTCAGGGTGGAGAATGGTGAACTTTCTTTTGCATAAGAAACTTGTGTACACAGAACAATAAAAAACTGATGAATTAGGTTCTGCAAAAGAAAATGTTTGCATGAACCTGATAAGAAAAGGAACAGGAAAGCAAAAGAAAAAAAGCAGAGGCAGGATTAGGAGGTAAAAAGTGGAAACTATCAGCAGCAACCGTTGAGTGAAAATCAATTTCAACATCATGTGTTTAAGCATCTGTAAACAATAGATAATTCCAAATCAAGGTTAAATTTGGATTTTGTGAAGCAGTTTGGGGTCCTAGAATACAGAGATGCAATAGTGTTTGTTAGACTGACAGTGAAATGCAGGCAAATGATTTCTGCAGGACTTTGAAAAGGTCAAACTAGAGCTTGTGCCCATTTGAAAAGTGTAAATGAAATGAAACTACCCTAAACATCCTCCCCGTACAAATCCGTTGCACTCTTTATCTCCAGTAATCAATCCACTGAATCAGTAACCTGTCTGATGAGAACAGTTGCGCAGTTTACTGGAAATAAAAGTTTAAAAAAAGTAGGTCGTATTCGTGGACTTCCCTATTGCACCAAGCCACATCCCTTTCACCCTCATTCCACATCCGTCTCAGACCTCCCGGTTCTGAGGACTCTGATTACAGGAGCAGCAGTTACAGTGATAGCTTTGGATATTTGCATACCCACCATCTGGTGAGAACTGCGTGTTCTAACTGATGTTATTTGGTGCACAATGCGGCACGTGTTCATGACTTTGCATGAGTGCAGCAGCTTCATTGATAAGGTGTACATTAACTGCTGTACTTTACAGTACATGTTACTCAATTTACAGCATTCGAGACAAATAAGGATAGGATATTACACATGATACTATATTTATTGCCACAGTGGCTGCATGAAGCTGTGATGTAGTTTTCTTCTACATATTCTTAGATCCTTACTACTCGTAGGGTATAAAAGTTTATGAAGTGTTGGGTTTCATTTGAAGAAAAGCCAAGTTGTTCAAGCATTTCATTGTCGTGCTTCACTCGTCTCCAGTGGATTTCAGCTTTAACCCAAATGCAAACTGTTACATGCTACAATTAGCATGCTAATGGGCAAAAATCAAATTTATGTCACATATTCAGGCTATAATTATCAACATCAAAGTGGGGAAAAAAACGTCTCAATCTTGTAGTTACGGGTAAATTTTTAAATGTCATATGAGTTGATTTACATGAAAAACTAAAGTGAGTTGAGTTGAGTTGGAAAACGGTTTGAAAAACAGCTGACTAGCATCTAAAGTGTTTCTTGGGCAGCTGCATGTCATTCCAACATTAGTTTATCCAAAGCTGATTGAGAGTTGCCATTTAGATCGAGGTGGAGTAGTATGGGGATATGAATAATAGGTGACTGTGCTAGTCAAGAAGATATTAATGAGGCTCAAAATAAGCAAAAATCTATCAGATGGATGTCAAAGGTGTGACTAGAAATTGGAGCATTTGCGTGGTGAAGAAATCCCCCTTAGTCTCTGCACAGAGAGTCAAGAATGTGCTCCAGGATGTATGATGCATGTTTTCTGTCCAGATAAGACCTCATGGCCGTAACCTCAGTGTATTCTCCACAAGACGCAAACCCCTGCTAAGCTTTAAAATAGAAAGTCTATGTTGCAGATTGCAGAAACACAGAAAAAAGGGTTCTATGGACAAATGAAGGACCTGATCTGTACAAGTGGTTTTGTTGTGGCTTGGGAATATATGGTTGCCACAGAGCAGTGAGATGAACGTAGAGGTATACAGGAGCATTCTGTGTGCTCAGATTTAGTTGAATGCATTGAAACTCATTGGACGATGTTACATCTTTTAGCTGGACAACAATCCTAAACATATGGCCAAAGAAGCCAAAGAGCTTTTCAGGGTGAAGGGGTGAAATATCCTCAAGTGACCAAGTCAATCACCTTATCTCAATCCAATTGAGCCGCATTCCGTTTGCAGATGATCACAGTGAAGGGAGTGAGACATTACACCACCAAAAGATTAAGATGGTTGCAGTTAAGACCTGAGAGAGCAGAGCAGATATAGAGGGTCTTCTAAGCTCTGGGGCTCCAAATCTTCAGGCAGTCAATCACTGCAAAGGATTTTTTCAAAAAATATCAAACATGACGATGTTTTTAAACTTCATGTATCTATCCAATTACTTTTGAACCCTTAAACTACCATACAATTCTTCCTGCATTGACCAGTTTAAAAGATGCTACCATTTCTCTCTGGTTGCATTTGTTCATCAACAGTTAGAAATATGTAATGCATACATCATATACATTGATCAGCCACATGAAAAACATTAATCACATTACATTGCCATTCTGCTGGTTATGTCTATGCTACTTTGACATGTACCAGCCGACTAAACATTGCTGCAGACTAAGCACCTCCTCCATAGCCCTTCCTGATGGCAAAGGTCTCCTCTACTAAGATAATGCACTCCGCTACACAACAAAAACTGCTCATTGATTTGGCCTTCAAAGATGCACCAGAACAAGCTCCATCCAAGCACAAGCCTAAGTATCCACTATCAATGTGCCAGTCAACAGGTTCTAGAGCTGTTTGGCTGCACTTGGGGGATAAACACACTATTAGGCAGGACGTTTTAATGCTATAGCAATGTAAATATGACATAAAGCAGCTAATTTAGGCTTAACCTACATTTATCATCTGTGACTCTGATGCTAGGAATGGACATATTTCTGAAAAAATGCACCAAAGCAGACAAGTTGGAATAACATGAGGTTTTCCTGTTCTACCGACATGCCCGTGAATGCAGCATTAAACTAATGAAATGTTCTTTCTTTAGCATGTTATTTCTCAAACATGCTAATGTCAGCATGTTTGTTTTTCTAAATATGGTATGGGCTCAGAGCGGCAGAAGCCACAGCACGGAAGAATTACCGAAGGAAAACTAATCTGTACGGTAATCACATGGCTGCTGACCCCCCTGCAATGCTTGTTTCCTGTTGCTTCCCTCGGAGACGGCCGCAGACAGAAAGGCCACGAACCAGGGTGCGGTTTCAGTAAACTGGTCCATAGTTTGTCCCATTGGGGACCGGCTCTCTCTGGAGAGAGAGGTTTAATCTGGCTCAGCACTGCTTGTTTCCCAACATTCACATTAGCAGTCAAGCATTGGACACAGTGTAAACCATTTTGAAGATGGTTGCTGCTGTGTGAAAATGTTTGCTGTGCGCTCGCTGCCAGATTCCAACAGGAATCCTGTCGGCTTCCTCTAACTCACTGGCCCTTGTTCAAAATACCTATCAATACTGTGTCGGTGTCTGACTCATCACTACACGCTTTTCTCCTTGGCAGACGTACACATGTCAGTACTGAGGGTGTATGTTTAAATGAGAAATTCAGCTTCTTTCATTACGGCACACAGAGGAACGGCAGCAGCAATTAAACTGGCTTACAAACAGTGCGTGAAGGAGCAGCAAGATGTGAACCTGCTTTTAAGAAGCTTCAAAGCTCTACCAGTTCTGTGCTGATGCGGTTCCTTGAAGATGAGAGAACAGAAACAAAGAACACAGGACCAGTCGTGGCCAAAGACTGTGGGAGATCATTGTTGAAAAAGACAACACAGAAGAAGCCACAGGACGGAGAAAACAAGGACGACATACTAATAACCAAACTGCTCCGTCAGTATCATCAACTGGCTACCATTAAAGTCAGAAAATGCTATCAAGTTGGCATCTTTTCTTGGGTTCACTGTACTGCCACCAAAACCAAAACCCCATTTTGAAGCTGCATTTATCAATATTTTCAAATCAACAATGGATCAAGTGACTATGAGTATTATAAGTAGGATTTCTTGTAGTGAAAAACCAACAGAGAACAACTACCCAACTCTGCAGTTTCTATCAGCCCTGTCTGGTTTTGTGGCATCTTTTATTTTAGCTTATTATTTGGTTTTACGCCTGCAACTTCACTGCTTCGGTTCAGTCACACTGCTTCCACCCACAACAGATAAATCAGGAACAAAGCAAGAGACTGGCTGGTGAGTGCAACATTTTGCATCTAAAGACCCACAGATTTCTCTCAAGAGGTGTTGCTCTCGACTTGCACTCATCAGCCGGCTGTAAACATGAGTCCAAATAAAAGCTACTGTTGCTCCGTGTCAGCTGGCAATTCTTTCCTAACAAGTTCAACTACCAGCTTAATAAGGTGATAATAAGTCAGTGTCGTGTTTACAGCTCGACTTCAAGCGGCCATAAAGTTCATTAGTGCAGCTTTAATACCAAACGTTGCTTATTGTGGACACTTTTTGCCAAGAAAACTTTACTTTTTAACAGAATTATCTATAATTTTCCTATGCAGTGGAGGTAAAATCTATGTTAAGCTGCACAAAAACTTTTCCTACAGACAGCAGAACTTCAGTACTGATTTTCAATACAACAACAATGTGATGTAGGCGGAATTCAGTGAGAATTGACATATGCAGCTTTAATACCCTGACTACCCTATAACCATAGGCTGGAACCCATAACTCCAGAACTGAGAGGCTCAATGAGGGTTGGACTGGAGTGTAGTGTCGGCAGATTGTTACCATGCTGCTGATTAACATCAGCAGTCAGATTTCCAAACTCCCAGTCTAATTTCCATCCACTTTTCAGTGGTAGGCCCCTCTTTGCAAACCTGTTCTACATTAAAGAGTGAAAGGGCTCCCCAGCTCCCCTGAAGTGCACTAACTTTTGCTTGTTATTTAAGAACCAGGGAAAGTTGACTGCTAGCAGAACCGCACGATTACAATTACCCCTGTATTGTACCTACAGTCCGGCAGCCATTACTGCTACGCCCTATACTATCACTGCGCTTGGTCTGCTCTTGAATCTAATCAGCAGCAACAAGTTTGGGTAGTGCAAAAGTGCCGTGAGTATTTACACGTGAAGCCCTCTCAGTGTACATGATTATTATAACATACATCCATTAAGTTAAATCTGATAGCAGCTTTTCCTGCATAGAGGAATTTTTGGCACACCCAACAGGCTTTAAGCACCCCCTAAACAGTGTTTAGCCATAGTGAAAGGAAAATCACCAGCACCATGATGAGAATATGATGAGAATATACGGAAATTATCTGATTTTAAACCTGTTTCGTTTATTGAGGTTTCATTTACTCAAGCACAATTGAGAAAATGACAGGAAAACGCACAGATTTCTATCAAACAACGTCACACAGATTCATTGCTTTTACTGTACGCAGACCGATCATGCATACATTCCTGTGCAGCCTTCCCTCAAAGGCCCATACTGAGCCAGAAACAACTCTAGACACTCAAATATTATTCATTTTAGCTTCCAGCAGACTAAAGTTAGATTATATGACGTCGAACACATCCATTATATACCATCCGACCAGCTGATGCACATTTTTCGACTCTTCCTTCTTGGAGCAACCCACAAAGAGACAGCAAACAGGCTCATGAATTCACTTCAAAGCACGTACAGATTTACTTCGAGTCATCTGTTATAAGAAGAATTTACTGAGCAGATCAGAAGAAAGCAGACAGTGGAAGTTCCTCCATCTGACAGCTCAAAATAAGGCTTCAAGAATTTCAGATTCTTTCAAAATCCCTGCTGGTATCAGTAAGTTAAGTGAAAATCGTGTTGATATAAGCCGATATGATTTGATTTGTCTGTGATTTGTATCTCCTTTCCCCTTCCTGTCTTGTCGCTGGGTCTGGGGTATTTGAAGATCGTCTTATTCTCGAAGCCCGATGGGAACTCGGGGCCTGCACAGCATCTGGTTGACTTGGAAACAGCTGTGTTTTCACAGATCTGACTGAGGGTTTATAGCTGCTCAAAGCAAGCTCGGGTTCACTGGGCCTGTTTGGCTAAACAATGTTAAATCTCACGTCTCTCCCTTTCGCTCACAGTCCCACTGAAACACTCCTTACGTCTCAACTTCTCTTCTCGTTCTCAGAGAATGTGTGCCGTCAGAAAGTCTCACATAGGATCTGGAACGATACAAGGTGTTTATTTTAGCAAATAAGAAGAGGACAGCTAAATTTAGATGTCATAAATTCTCGTTTGATGAACTTTTTTGTTTCAGTTCCTGGTTGCATTTCAGAGGAGAAACAAATCTACTAATACAACAATAAGTCCTGTCTGTTAATATTCACACGGGCATCAGTTATTCAAAGCAGGCAATGCAGCAATAAATTCAAAACACAAACAAATCCTTTGGACAACATTGAACATCAGTAACTCTTTGTTTTCACTGCAAACAGGCAATCTTGTGCTGGCATAATATCTGTCAAAAAAATCAACACCTTGAACGCAGCATTTCGAACAATACTTAGTGTCATTTTCACTTATTGCTAAATGCATTTTGTCATATAAAACCCTCTTCACTGATCATTCTATAAACCCAGACCACCACAGCCGAAACACAACATGTCATGTAACTCAACACTGATTACACAGATGTTCTTCTGCTATTCTGTTCTAACCAGCTGCTCTCTTTCCTCAAAAGAAAAAAAAATCACAGTTGAGTAGTGACATAATTTAATCTGCTTTATCCTGTGTTTCGTTGAGTGTATCTGTTCAGAGTATCAGCACACTGGAGCTCAGCTGAGCTGCTGGGAGAAGATCGTAAAGTCACATAAACCCGGATTCAGCTCACTCCCCCGAGAATTTTCATTTTTAAAAAAAGTTCAGTCTACTATGTTTGTGCTGGAACACTGTCTACTCTTTGCTTTACGTCACAAACATGTCCAGGGTTCACACTCATACATGTCAGCAATGCACACAACAGCACATAAGGGGGAAACACGCACTCCCACGTATTCCTGTCATGCACGCAGGAACGACCACACACACAGCGGACAGGTTTTACTGAGTGACTGTGCTCTTAGTACTGGATTAATGCTAACTGATGCTCAAGTAGATTACTCAGCGTTCTCTGGTCACGTGATCGCAACCTGCACTGCAGCCAGGCAGCAGCAGCAGCAGGTCATGAAGCGTGGTGTTCTTCAGACTAATCGCTCGCTCATAACCAAACAAAATGGCAGTAATATCAGAAGAGAGGTTACAGATCCTCTACAGCAGGGGTGTCAAACATGCGGCTCGTGGGCCAAAACCAGAGGGTCCAATCCGAGTACATTTTGCTGACAATACTCTGGACTTTGAAATTTTCCATTTAGCTGTAATGGAGCACATTTATGCTGTCATATTGCATAAACCCCACGTAATTTCTGGGTGGTTTTTTTTGCTCCTATCACATTTTTATTCACTGTTTTCTTATTTCTATCTGATCTATGGAAACAATATAGCCATGGTTAGAAGTAGAGAGAACTCATGTCATTTATGCAGTATGCCACACTTATAATGACATAACATAACATAACATTGTTTTACAACAATTGGAAAAACCTAGAAAGAACATGTACGACTTTTTTCCCCAAGAGCTCAAAGGTGTTTCCACCACTAGATGAAAATGGTGACTCACCATGCTATATATATTTTACGACTCACAGTTTTAGTTTGTTTCCACACTTGTTTCCTATCAAATCTGTGTAAACACTGCCTGCAGTTCAATCGAAAAGCCCCTGAATTTCCATCATGTGACTGCCAGCTGCAGCTGATTCACTAATTGTTTCATTGTTGCACCGGGCAGCAGAGAATCTTTTATTACAAAACCTAGTTATTGCAACCAGTTTGGGCAGATTTTTATAGAAGACATAACAGACAATAAGACATGTAGAATGAAGTGATTCTGATTAAATATTTCAGCTTTAAGCTTAGATATGGCTCGTGTTTAACGAGCAAACTGCACGTCACAGATGAGTAGCTCATCAACAGTTGGAAAGCTGAAAAACCACTCATTCCTTCCTGTTTTTAAAGTTTCTGGCTCTGACAAATGGTGTAATTTTGAACATTTGTTCAAGACAAATGTCTTTTAAACCCACTGGTGGGTTGTGGGGGTTGAGAGGGTTAAGTAAGATTTACCATATGACACATTATAATGTACGGTATAAATGAAATAATGGGTAGTTGCATAACAGCCTCCTGTCTTATTCCCAGTCACTTGCCTGCTTTCTTTAAGCTGCTAGTCCCACATATAGCTTCTAAAATAATCAACCATATGCTTCTGTAATTACACCATAAGAGGGACACCCCAGTGATCTCCAGATCTGCGACCGTAAATCCTTCGGTGACAACGACCTTGTGGGCAACAAGCATTCAACATATGGGGAGAACAAAGCCATTTTTGGGAGATTCTGGATCAAACAAACAAATGTGGGAGATTCAGGAGTGAGGTGGTAAGCTCACAGGAGGCCTCTGCTATGTGGGAAACTTTGGAGCACTAATCTGGTGTAAGGGCGCCCTCGTCTGGTGAAATTTAATAGGTATACGTTGCAGATTCCTTTCTCATTTTTATAATTTGGTCAGAATACTTCCTAAGCATATATAAATTAAGAAAAAAAACAGGAAATTGTTACTCTAACCTTCTAAAAAACAGAATAATTTATAATATATGATTTATAGAACGCTTTGTTACCCTGTAAGGATGCAGTCTTTTCTATATGTGGGCCTTAAAGCAAAGATTAACTTAGGTAAGAAGCTAGTTGGACACTTTAGCACTCCACATAGTGACATGTTTAAAGGACAGTCAAGACAGGGTTAGGCAGTGGCCAATAAAGAGTTGAATTCAGTAGATCAGTGAACCAAAGCTCACATGGTATTTGTGGATTCTGGACATTACTCACCTGTATTTGCCAGTCCTGACTTGTACACCTTTCATTCCACAATGTTGGGCCCCACCGACGTCATTTAAGAGATCATCCCCGATCATAAGAGCCTGAAAGTGAGAAGGGGGAAGAAAAAGTGGTTTTATGTAGCAATACCAAGGGCAACTATAACATTAAATATCATCTATAGTTTGAAAAGTGCAATTTTGTATGAGTGTATTTTGCTGACAATGCTTTGGATTTACATAAATGATGACATTTTCAATTGTAAATGATGATGCTGTTTTTAAACTGTAATACAAAGTACAATTGTATGATTGAGTTGTAATGGCATAATTCATAACAAAAAAACATAAAAGTTGAAATATATACATATATACATATATATAAATATACATGTATATATACATACATACATACACACACACATACACACACACACATACACACACACACACACACACTTAAAAAACAGGAATCAACATGTACAACTTTTTTTCCCCAAGTACCCACAGATGTTAGCACCACTGGATTAAAATAGTGATTCAACATACTGTGTATATTTAACTGCTGACATTTTTAGTTTGTTCTGTATAAGCACTGCCTGCAGTACAGTCAAATATCCCTGAATTTTGCTTGTGTGACTCTTGCTTGCAGCTGAGTCACTAATGGCTTCATGGTTGCATTAAGGAGCCCAGAATTTTTTGCTTTTTACAAACTCTAGTTATTGCAACTGCTCTATTTTTGGCAGATTTTTAAGTAAGATGTTTAGAATACATGGATTTTAATTCGATTTTAAGCTAAGATTTGGTGCGTATTTTCCAATGGCCCAGCATGTAAAAAATGAGTAGTTCACTGAAAATCAGAAAGTTAGAAAATAAACAACGATGCTTTCCGTTTTTAGAGTGGTTTACCAGCTTTATCACTTGTTAGCACCAGTGTGTTCTGTGGTTGCATTGTTTCAAAAATCCATCTGTATTGTACCAAAAATGCCAGTCGTTATCTAATCTGGTTGCTTCCTTATTAAGCCTCATCAGCAATTGCTAGATCTGTTTCAGCCTGCCCTCCCTTCTACTCGAGTTGCTTTCCCTAAACTACTCAGGTATCCTCTACACTGACTCAGGTGACCAAATGTTTGAACTGGTGCTTGCTAAGAAAAAGCAGCAGATGGGGATAAACTAAGAACAAAGAAACAATCCACAAAAAGTGCTTCACAGATATTCTCATGCAACTACAAGCAGACACCAGAAGAACAGAACATTAGTCAAGGAGTTTGAGGAAACAGTAAGCTGTGGTATGTTGGGTGAAGTCCAAACAGGAGCAGATTTCTGGCCAAGAACTCCTCAGGGAATTTAGTGTACAATGATGCCTAAAAACTGTTCGATGAGGTAGAACTACTGGACATAAAGCAGGAGGAGGTCTGAGCTGGTACACAGAGATCCTCAAACACAGGGGAAGTGCCAGACTGAGTTTACTGTTGTGACATGAATCAGACTTCAGATGTGAGAGGATATTCTCTTAAATTTCACGAAGGAATGAAAGGAATGATAGCGGTCGACAGGAGGGAGGTTTAGGTGAGTGATTCAAAAAACAGGGAATTTCCACTTTTGGGAACAGAAACATGAAGCCTGGGTGAGTAACTGGCCAGCAGGTTGCAGCTGTGGGTATACCCAAGTCTCAGTGAAAAAACAGGAAATCCACAGAAAAGACTGAAGCTTAGACTGAGATGAAGGTAACTTTCTTTGAGTGTCAACTGCCAGGTCTAAAAATAGAGTATAGTGCAGGGATGGTGCAGATTCTTCCACTTGGGACAAACTGAGATGAACAGCAGACACCAGAGACAGACATCAAACACATGTACAGACACCTGCCGAGTGGAAACTCAGAAAATACAACAAAGTAGGTAAAGTCTTGGCTTTTCTCTGTGACAACTTCATTCAGACACAACAGTGCTGGAGAGAGCCATGGTAGGTTGGCCAGTACATCCAGTAAGGTACAATACATTATAATGCACTAATAAACAAAACACCAAATATATCCTAATAGCAAAGTTAGGAAACTGTGCCAAAGAATTAACAGCCTAGTTTGTTTATCAGCTCTTACCACTGAAAACTCTGTCAATGTGTGACAGTATCGATAATTAAAAAACAAAGAAAGCTGTGATGGAGGTCAGGGTTTAACCTGAAGATGGCCGCTATGGAGAGAAATATTTAGCTGTAGCGGGTCAAGAAAAGTACACAGTGTGACTTGCTGTTCCATCTTGATCAAAGTTGTGCAATCATTTTTAGTTATAAGTAATTATTAAGATTCCATGTGCAAAAAATGCACTCGAATGCAATCGAATCCAGGTGGTGTTTGATGCTGCAGGTATTTAAGAAACTCAGAGGAAAGACTCCTACAAACAGCTGGAAGCAACAAACTAAAGCCGTCAAAACTCGGATCACAATTATTATTAGTGAATCTAAGTCTCCTTAACCTGTTCATGTATGTTTATAGTAACTCAAGTTCTAGTAACAGATGTGAAAACTGCAGGGCAAAACAAATAATGAACGTATTTTGTGATGATAGCACTGTTTTTTGCACTCTGTGTGATGTTTTTGTAACAAATGCAGATACAACAAAAAGTCTTTGATCAAGTTCCTTCACACAGCTCAAACTGTATGGTGCTGAGTGTTTATCCCTTAATGCCACAGTTTGCAGTTCACACCTGTACCTTGTTGAAAATGATACGGAAGTGTTACTAGATCCAACCTAGTGAGTTCGCCATTGCGACCTGTACCAAAAAGTACCCATTCAGACATGAAGACCACATTCTTGTCAGATTAATTCAAAGAACAGCATGTCTTCAAATGAGTTCTATGATGACATACCTCATGTGACTGGAGGCCCATGTCATTGAGAACACTCTGAAAGAACGTTGGCGATGGCTTTCCGATTACTTCAGCCTTCAAATCACAGGCATACTGGAGGGAACAAAAAGCTAAGAATAAGCAAGAATTCATATACACTACGGTCGAACGTTTTACAACACCCCAATTCTTTCAGGTTTTTTTTGGAAATTATACATGTTAATGTCTCATTGTACATTGAAATGAAAGCATAGAACAAATAAATGAGGTAAGTCTGGACACTGTGCTGCCACTCTATGTTTTCAACCTCACCATTTTGTTCTTTGTTCCTAAAGTAGTTCTGGCAGAGCTTGGACTGATGTTCTGGGTCATTATCTTGCTGTAGGATAAACCCCTGACCAGAGGGTTCTGAATGGAGCTGCAGAATGCTGTGGTAGCTGTTTAGGTTCAGGGTTCCTCTCACTCAGTATAAGTCACCGACCCTGGATCCAGCAGAACAGCCCCAGACCATCACACTTCCTCCTCCATGTTGGACAGTTGATGTCACACACTGAGGAACCATCGTTTCTCCTACTTGACGGTATACAAAAACCCTGCGTGATAAGCTAAAGATTTCACATTTTAATTTGTCAGTCCATAATAACTTCTTCCAGTCTTCAGTGGTCCATTGGTGATGTTTCATGGCCATGGCAAGCCTTTTTTCCTTATTCTGATGTCTTAGCAACGGCTTTCTTGCTGCAACTCGACCTGTCAAACCTGCAACTCCAAGTCTTCTCTTCACAGTTGAAACTGAGACTTCATCCTACGACCACGATGAAGCTGATTGAAGCTGTTGTCCTGTGGGCTCCTATTATCAAGCTGTTGATTTTCAGAAACTTGTCTTCTGGTTCTGTTGTTGTTTTGGGTCTTCCAGACCTCTTCCTGTCAGAGTTTTCTCCAGTTTCTGAGCCTTTTAATGGTGAAGAAAACTGGACTCATCGACACCTTGACTTTCTTCACAGTTTCTCTGCAAGAAAGACCTGCATTTTGAAGTCTTATGATGGTCTCTCTTCAATTGTTAATCGCCTTTTCCTCTCCATTTTATAGAAACACACTACTTTCTGCAGTACAACACTGTTCAAATAATGCTTTCGAGGGTATGGTACCACGATGTGTTCCAACACTACTTTTATGCAGACAGAAGGTGTTGGAAGTAATCTAGAAAAGTTGAGACATCTGTAGGATTTGGTAGCGCCAACTTTCAAGGTTTGATCAACCTCCATTGCTGCATAACACCTTTAAGTTGTTAACCTATTTCATGTTCCCTGAAAAATGCCTTTTTGTATAATTCTGAAATGTACATTAATCTTGAGTTTTGAGTAACCTTACCTTTTTTTTAAAACCTCTGGCACTTCACCACTTACCTTTGTACTATTTCAAGCTATTCATCGGACTTCAAATACTTGAATTTCAATTTTAAAAAATGGAAAGATTGGGGCATTCTAAAACTTTTGACTGGTGTTATCAAATTCTTAATAAATATATCAAATGATGCACCTATTTTACCTCCAGAGCCTTCATGTAAACTCCGACATCTAGCTTCAAACCATCCGTCTCCTTGTAGTACTTCCTGTGAGGAGAAAAAAGAATAACAACACAAATATGCTGTCATGGCTTAATTACTTAGAATAGGCAATAAAATAATGACATCGGAGTGATAATAATCTATTACCCTTGGCCCAAAGAGAACAGCACTGGCTTCTCCAGGCCTATAAGGACCCTGAATGCCTCGTTCAAGTTCTGGTAGGAAAAATATTCAGCTGCATCTCCAATGATCACACAGTTTGGGTTGGTTTTGTCGACACCGTCAAACTCGGGGAGAAGTCCTGCAGAAGCCACAGAAATGACACATTTTGCAGATATTTAATATGCTACATTTGAACACAGGATTTGCAGATATGTCAATAAATTCTATCCTACATATTATAGAGTGCATTCCTTGAACACATTCAGCTAACAGGTGCGCTAAAAACTGATGTAAGTGTCGTCCAGCTGAATGTCTTAGATGCATTATGCAGAGTCTAAAAGGGTGAGGATTGTCAAGTGATATTTTACTGCAGTTTGGTGAGATTTGACAAAATAAAAGCATTACCATCATGCACCAGCAGGTGAGGCCGTAGACTTCTGTCCTTGAGGACTGCTATGGCTGCAGGAGCAGGTGGGAAGACTTCAGATGCAGAGATATCAAAGCCCAGTCTTTGCAGCTTGGCTACAAACTTCTCCCTGGTGGCCTGAGTCTCGTTGGTGCAGAATCGCAGCTGCAGGTCAGATTCCTTCAGCCTTTAAATGGTGTTAAGAGATAGATTGAGGAGGTGGCAGGCAGATTCTTTCCAAAACAGTAATATTAACAGCTCTCTCATTGCTCATATACACAGTAAATGCTCTTAAATGGAGGCAAAAACGCCCTGATAGGCTCTAAATCACACTGAAGTGACTAAAGTTCTGCAAAAAAGTGCAGTAGTGAATCTAGAATTCATGCACTTTGCTCTACAGGATTTGACAGCCATGCAAACAGAACATCTAAGTGATTCACTCACCTCCTCACAGCTTCGATAGATCCAGGTATCGCCACCCCGTCGCCCTCCCCGCTGTCATACAGAACTCCACACATGTCCAGAATCACACCTTTCAAACTCTTCGCACAGCCTGGCCAGCCCTCGTCAGCCATGACGAAATGCCCACTGCGCATGCGCATAACGTAAGGCAGCCCGTCAAAGCTGTCACGTGGTTCAACAATTCATATATTTCCTGTTACGGTTGCAAACAAGTTATAGTTCGACTCCAACAACCAGCTGGGTAAATGCAATAAAGCCAACTTTCACCGCAATGCTGGGTCACTATAGAACAGACTGTTAATATTTATTTAGAATCCTTCAGATTTGTTTAATTAAAGGTGGCAAGATGAGACCACAGAAAGTCTTGGGGTGGCACAAAATCCCCCAAAAGCCATGATTTAATTTCAGTAATGTTATTATGCCTATATGAAAGTTGAAAATCACACACTGATGTACCTTGTTTTGGTATTTTACCGTGAAGATGACTACTTATCACACTATTACAGGTTTTGAGGGGTATTAAAGTGATCACCAGTCAGAATAGTCCAGGAGAAGAGATGCTGCGGTGTATTTAAATGGAAAAAGTTGAACTATATGCAGAGTTTATTTATTATTTCAATATTAGAAGATCTGTCTGTGTGTTGTGTTGGAAATGAAATCCATTCTGGTTCAACAGAGGGCTAACTTCTGAAATAATAAAGATCATCTTCAGCAACAGTGTTTGTCCATTAATGGTTTATTTCTTGCAAGAAAGGTCAAGCAGCTCACCAGAGCATTAAGGTCTGCAGAAGACAAGAGACAAAAATAAGAAATTGCACAGACGTTTTAAGAAGGAAAGGAGGACAAAGGAAAAGGGGAGGGGTGGGTTGAGGACTAGCAGGTGTTCATTAGTGCATACCTTTGTGAACTGGGGATGTAAGATTTCATCCCTATCTCTTCAAAACTCACTCCCTAAAACTGGCAGGATGTGGTAACTATGGTTATGTCCTTGAGCAGTGTAGATAGAGGGTGACATCTCCAAAAACCCTTACACAAGATGGACTATACTGTTCTGTAATTTTCCATTACAGAGTGATAAAGCATCTAACTGCAGCCAAATATGGTAAAATAAAGTGTGTTTTCACTGTCATGCCACCTGTTGCTGCATTGTAATTGAAAGGTCACATTGTGTAACGCATCCATATGCGCCATAATGTCAGTGCTGCAAATATCCTGCTGGGAAATGGAAAAAATCTATCACAAAAAAACTTGATATGACAGAAAAATATTTTAACTTTGCCAAACGGATCCGACTTTCACAGTAAAATAACATTCTGCATAGAAAATGATGTAACTGTGGGTGTTAAACTGACAGTTCCTTCGATTATAATATACATTTCTAATTTCCTGGTGAGTCAGTTAAAGTCAGTTTCATTTTCATAGCCCTAATTTGCACCAGGGATTTCAGTGGCATATTCAATTCATGCTCATAAACTGATATATTATTGTTATTATTAATACTATTATTTAAATTCAGCAATGCAATGAGACAGGAAATAACCCAGTAAATGGGTAATATTTAACCCAGTGACATACTTAAGTTCACTCTCTTGGTTGGGTTAAATAGGGAGGAGCAGAGACTAAAATGAGAACATGAAAACTGGACAGATTGCTGGGACCAGCAACCAACAGGTCAGACTTGCACATTGGGTGTCCTCTAAATCCCACCTGAAAACATAATTACGAGATTCAAACATTAATCTAACACATTTCAGATCTGTCAGAGTGGCAGTCTTAGCCGTATTTTCACAGACTTGTCAATATGTTATGTAATAGTTAGTACCTGTGGGTTGCATGGTGTTACCTGGACACAAGCCAGGGGCTGATTTACACCAGCCAGGTCGCCTGGGTGACGGTGTGATGTTCAAACACCAGGAAACATCACAGACATTGGGTTCAGGTGCATTAACATGACACATAGTATGTTAATAGAGGTGTAACAGATAGCTTCCAGTAATAAGAACCTTTCAAAACTGGAGTTTTTGGGCAACGGTGTTACAGCACAGCTGCAACATCACATATATAACATAATTTACAATGAAAACAGTACAATGAAAGCAATAAAACAACCCTATGTTGCATAGCACACAGTAGAACACAGTACAATAAGTCATACCATAATACATCATACAATAATAAAAAAGGCCTCTACAGGCAGTAGTAAAAGCAGAGAAGGTTACACTGCTGTACAGCATGGTAAAGTGCAAAATGCAATGAAGCAGTAAGAGCACATAGGAATATTGCACATGCCACATAATTAAATAAGGTAGACATATTACATGCTAGAGTTATTATATAGAAAAGCATAACTGTAGTGTGATGTCCAGAGGCTGGATGAGACAACAATAAAACATTAAAAGAAGACAATAAAACATTAATGAAGACCGAAAACCATTAAAAGGGATGATGATGATGATAAAACATTAGAAAACACATGAAATATTAAGCAAATGTATGTCTGTAGGGGTGGGTTTTTTGAAAGTTTGATGCAGAACTTAGTGTACGCACACAGACACTCATTGTGGAACAAACTCTGTGAAGCCCTGCCATTTAAGGCTGTGTTCACTGTAAAAATAAACTTAGCTGTGTGTAATACCTGTTGTATTATGGGCTCAACCAAATGCATAACTGTGCGGGGCACCTAAACCTTAAGTTTTCCATATCAACCAGAAATAGATTGAAGATGAATAGGAAATAACAGGAGTAATACAAACTGACAGGGTTCAGAAAAGGAGGACATGTTTAATATATTTTCTACTGTATCTTGGAAAGGAAAGGTTGCTATTTATTCAGTTTTGAGGCCCTAAATAATGCACAAAGCCAGCAAAATAAATTGCTACTTTTGATCATAGACTGTATATAAAGGCTATGATTTAGATTGGTGTAAATACAGGAAAAAGTTACACCATGGAAGGCGTGCCCTCTGACGCAATGACGTATGTTGACGTCCGTACATGTACATCCCCAGACGGTCATGTAAGCTGCACCGGAACCGTCCGCGTCAAATATCAGCCTGGGTAGACAGCAACGCGCTTTTCAAGAGAATCCTCACTACACCCCGCTTGTTTCTGGTACTGTTCGACTTCAATTTATTACTTTATTTTGATATTTTTGGGCTAATTTAGCGAGAGCGACGAGGAGATAAATATGCTAATATTAGCTTCCGGTTAGTCCTCGAAACGACGCAGCCCTGGGTGTTATTATTGATCTGAAAAGTGGGCATACTCTTTGGGAAAGAAATAACGTGTATTTATTCATGCTGACTAGCTGGCAAGTATCAAATCTAATCGGGACACCGTTTTACTGTATAGTTAAAGACTGTAAATGGTCATGTTGATCATGCATTATATAATACAGGATGGTTTCCGGAGCTGCTTACTTGCCGATACCATCACATTGGAAGTCTTTATTTAGCTCCTGGATGGCATGGATCCTGGTGGGTGTGCGTGGAGGCAGCTCCCCATCAACCTATCAACTCTCAAGGCGCCTTTTAGTGGTGACTGATTGACGAATCAGGAGCACTGTCAGGTCTACTGTCCTGGATGTACCCCTGTAAAGCTGCAGTCTGTTTGCTGTGTGTGTTTATTCACTGCAACAGGTTCACGCACCAACACTGGTTATCTACTCTTTACTCTCCCATACAGCTGGTACATTTCCACACTGCTGTAGTCTTGTGATTTTGGCAAAAAAAAGGAATTTTTTTCAGACTATAATGACATTAGTCACCCACAACAGCTGACATACAGGCTCAAAAATTCAACCTAACTTGCCAAGTTTCCAACTCATTTAAATGCTAAAAGTGCAAGTCACCTCAAAAACATTCAGTGCTGCTGCTTTAAAAAGGCCAGATTCTTTTCACAAGTATTGAAATAAAGAAAAGAATGTTGCAAGACTAGATAAGATTTTCTTAAAGTCTGTTTAAATTTGTGGCAGAATAGAAAAGCCTGAAACATCACAGCTGAGTTCCCATGCTGCTGTGGGCTTATCTTTTGTTAACCCACATCCAGCCAAAGTCTGCCACCCCATTGTGTCGATTTTGAAAGAGAACCGTTGTTCAGCAGGCTTGTAATGCCTATGTGATCTGTGGAATCCCCCACTGCAGTATAGTAGCCCATAAGGCCCAATCTGTGCTGCCCTGTTGATGTTTTTGATAGTCGTTTCTTTTTTGCTAATGCTCTTGTGTGTTGGTGGCAGCAGCATTACTGCCAATTAAACCAAATTAGTACATTTCATAATTGTGTTGACTCCTGATTTATTAAGATTGTGCTGGGTCTATGGTTACAGAAACCAAAATACAGAGGAAAACTTTAATTTAGTACATCATTTCCTGTATTTTGGACTGGCAGGAATCCAGTTTGTTATGTTGGTGTACGCACCACTAAGTTTTGTGTTAAAGTTTTACTCGTTTTTACTTACTCACTTATTTCATGCAATCAATTATTGATCTCCTTGCTTAATAATCAAGAAATAAACCTGTGTTGATGCCAGTTTGTTCTACATTTTTGTCTGATTCCTAGCCTCTCGTACTGAAGTGTCAGCCAGTTGTGTTTTGATAGTTTTACAAATGTTTCAAATTACAAAGATCAATTCCTGTCTCAGCCTTTACTGGGAATGCAGAGCCGTACACCTTCATTGTAGATTGAAAATCTTCTGAGTGTTTTCTTGAATAATCAAAAACTTTTTCCTAAGGGATATTTGAAGATACATGCTGTATTCATCCAACAGAGCTGCAGTTGACAAATGATTGTACCTTTAGTGTCGTTACTAAGTACTAGTGAGAGCAAAAAAAGTGTAATTAAGTCCTAACTGGTAACAAAAAAAACTTGACAGATTTGTTCAACGCATTAGTGTTTATGTAGTCAGGAATTTGAAATGTTTCATAGTTAGATTGATGGACGCATTTGACAGTAATAAAGCTTCCAGTCATGGCATGTAATTACATTGGTTAAGGACAAAAACACAAAGCTCAAAGCTCCTTTACACAATGTTCTTTTTTAAAAAAATAAAATAAAAAATCTGAAAAGTAAGAAACTTATTAACCACTCAGGATACTACTGTAGAACATCGCTTGCTGCTTGACACAAACTGACCCTGCATGATAGCATAAATTCAGCCCTGATGCCAACTGATTCTTGGGTCTTTGTGTATGTTTAACCAGACCTAACACACAGTGTCCAACATGATGGGAATGATTCTCCAGCTCAGCCGTGGCCTGAGCCGTGCCGCACCTGTTCTCAGTCGGGGCGTCCATTCTGGAACACATCCTGCATCCACTGCTGCCTCCAAACGGAGGGCAGAACGCCCGCTCACCTCAGAGGAAATCTACGCCCGTGAGGACAAATATGGAGCACACAACTACCACCCCTTGCCTGTGGCATTAGAGAGAGGAGAGGGTAAGTTAGTTAAGAGTATCATATGACTTCTAAAGCTAATCTTGTATAAGGTTAAGTGATATGCATGTTATGGTTTATGAATCATCATCAACATGCCCCAAGACCTTGGTTTTCCTCTTTACTCCAGGCATCCATGTGTGGGATGTGGAGGGCAGCCGGTATTATGACTTCCTCAGCGCTTACAGTGCAGTCAACCAGGGACACTGTCACCCCAAGATCATCGCTGCACTCAAAGCCCAGGCGTCTAAACTCACCCTGACATCCAGAGCATTCTACAATGACGTGCTGGGAGCCTATGAGGAGTACATCACCAACTTGTTTGGCTATGACAAAGTTCTACCCATGAATACAGGTAAACACTTGATGCTGACTGTATGATGCATCTTCAGAGGTTGTCATGACTTGATTTGTTGACATTTGTTTTCTTTTGTAACAAATTAGGCGTTGAAGGTGGTGAGACCGCCTGCAAGCTCGCTCGCAAGTGGGCTTACAACGTAAAAGGGGTTCCCAAAAACAAGGCCAAAATCATTTTTGCAGGTAAGGTACCGTCTTGTGTTTTAAAAAAAAAAACCAACATTGCAGTTTTGGAGTTTGTCCCATTTGTCACCTTACCCAGTCGGGAAATGTATCTTTGTTGGATCATTCAGTTTAAAAATACCTCTTTTCTGAGGCAACACAGTTCAACAGTATTCAAAAATCAGCAAAGTTATCCCAAAATCTAACACTCACATAATAGCACACTACAATACTACAATAAGGTAAGATGACACAACATTTCTAGAATAGCAATCCTTCCAACTGATAAAGAATAAAGTGACCAATGCGCTTAACCATGACACGTTTCTTCATGACTACAAATCAGATCTGTAAAATGTTCTGTATCTTGGACAACAATGTGACAAACATCTTATTTCTTCTTACTGATTAGATGGGAACTTCTGGGGCCGCACCATGGCAGCCATTTCCAGCTCCACTGACCCCAGCAGCTATGAAGGTTTTGGTCCCTACATGCCAGGCTTTGAGCTGGTCCCATACAACGACATTCCTGCACTGGAGGTACAGGTTTTGAGTGTAACTTCAGGACACCCACTATGATATCTATCATGCTGTTAAAAGACAGTGTTGTGAAACGACAAGCAGAGATTGCCCGTCTTTAACTTTGGTCCAACCTAGCTATCAAACTGCACCATAAAACTGGAGAATTATAGAGAGACATTTTAAGTTCCAGCCACTGCATACCAGATGTTTATACAGCTCTTACTTACGTGCACTACAAGTACAAGTTTCAGTGTCAAGTGCAAGATTCATGGTCAAATTACAGGGTTTGTTGGGAAACAATGACTATGAGTAAGATTCTCCGAACCCAGCTGAGTCGACACCCTCACAGCCTGTGTAAATGTAAGGACTGCTGACGTTGCATGTGTCTGCTGATAAGGTTATCTTTTCAGGTGCTGCTTTTCTATGTAAACAGAAGTATTTAGGACACAGATAAAAATGCTTAACTTGTATTTTTTCTCTCCCTTCTGTCCAGAAAGCCCTCCAAGACCCAAATGTTGCAGCTTTCATGGTGGAGCCCATCCAGGGGGAAGCTGGTGTGGTGGTGCCTGACCAGGGCTACCTGACAAAAATCAGAAAACTTTGCACAAAATATAATGCAAGTCTGAATAGATATATAAATATATAGATGAAATGTCATGAGTGATTCTTTACTGGCCAATATGTAAAAACAGACTGATTGTCACTTCAAAATTAAACCACAGTCTAGTTTGCTTGTGATGAAACACAATAGTGTATTAGAAATTTGAATTAGTTTCCCGTTACTAATGCTTCAGTGATTTTATGATTGAACTGTGCTCCTCCTGTTTTATGGGTGTGAGGACAACACAGCAGGCATTCAGCTAAGGCCGAGCTCAGGTAACAAAGTATGCTAGTCCATTTTTAGGTGCTTGTGAACAGGAGGAGGTGTCTGAATACACTGTTTTAAATTGCCCTCTCTGGACACCAAAGAATTTTGTGGGAACCTGATCGTAGTTACAACAATCGCCAGGCTTTTATCATGCTGCCTGGTGAACTAATGCACTTTAAATTCCCCTTATGCATGGCTCCTAAGGTTCAGTTGCACAATTTAACAGCAGTGTTAATCGATGACACAGACTATGCTGATGTTTTTAGCTTTTAAAATTTATTATTTGGTGTAAAGAGTAGAAAGACACTGTAGATAACCAGTGCTTTAGAGGAAAAGTAAGGGTTTAAGATAGTTAAGGTGTGCCAAAGCAGGCAGGTTAATCCTGTTTAGCAAAAGTTATTGCTGGGGAAGTCACAACAACCAATAATCAGGTACCTAAACAGTGTTGTGAATGTGTATATTTTTTATGTTTGCATTTGAGTCAGATGATCAGGTCACATTATGCAACCTGAATTAAAAGGAAGAGAAAAGAAGCGAACGCTTTCAAACTCGCCCTATCTATGCAGCTCAAAGACAGACACCTGATCTGTACAAAGAATTTAACGTGAGCAGGTTACAGTTATTTAATGTTCACACCCTGAATGAAGTGTTACTGGTATTGTTTGCAAACTGCAACAGCTGGATCTGTTTTTGCCCCGCACACATCGTTTACAGAAGCAAATGTTAGATTGTTTAGGCTGATGTAGCAAAAACTCATGTGAGCTCAGACCAGCTTATAACAGTCTGCAGTCATTACTGTCCAGTCTGTCAAAATATAATTTTGTTTATGTGTTTGCACACTCTGCCACAGTTTATAAAGAGTCTATGTTAAACTACATTGATTTAAGTAACATTTTTTTTCTTTTGCATTAATTTGGTATTGAAAATCATGGAATTTCAGTGGTGTTGGCATTGAGTACCAAATTTAATTTTGTATGTCCTGTCCTCTGTGCTAACACAGAGAGTATGAGAACTTGTAGCAGCTGCAAATCAGTCTCTTGCTGGTCTTTTGTTGAGGAGATTTTACATTTCTTTTCAGTTTTTACTTGCCTGGGCCAGTTTAACTGAGAAGCAATGCTCCTTTTTTCAGATATAATATGATGTGAAAATCTCATTGACTATTAAAATTTCTCTCCTTCCTCAACACAAAAAGCATGTACACTGAAAAACACACAGTTTAAAAGCTACCTACAGCATTGCACAATCCCCGAATGTGTCAAGACTCATATTAAATACTTTTTGGGAATAATGTTGGCAGATTGGATAAATCACTTTTTATATTTATGAATCCACAGGCCACAAAAACTGTAGTAACACCACTATGGTTCATGGAGCTTACAGTTACTAATAAAGTTCTTTGTGCTTCATCCAGGTATTGTGGATTGCTGATGAGGTGCAGACAGGATTGGCACGTACTGGTCGGCGGTTGGCTGTGGACCACGAGGAAGTTCGTCCAGATCTGGTGATCCTGGGCAAAGCTCTGTCTGGAGGAGTTTACCCTGTAAGCATTTTAGTTGTTATTCAGCCACGTCTCATATCACAATATAGATTTTATTTTTTGAACTTTTGAAATCCAGCTTTGTTGGACAGTATAGATTATAGTAGTTGTGCAAGGTTCACCTTTGCTTGAACTGAAGTGTACTTGTGTGGGTCAGGTGTCTGCTGTGCTGTGTGATGATGAGATCATGTTGACCATCAAGCCTGGAGAACACGGGTCCACGTATGGAGGGAACCCTGTGGCCTGCCAGGTTGCTGTCGCTGCACTTCAGGTCAGTGTTGAAGCATCTTACTTCTCCTTCTTTGTCCCTTTAACAAGTCATTTATGTTTTTACCTTTTTTATATGCATAGGCATACATTCTCTTTTTAACCCCCACTGATGCCATCTGCAGGTGCTGGAGGAGGAGAAGCTGGCAGAGAATGCTCAAAAGATGGGAGAACTGCTACGGGCTGAACTTCGTAAACTGCCCAAAGACATTGTGAGAACAGTGAGAGGAAAAGGCCTCCTGAACGCAGTTGTCATCAATGAGACCAAAGGTACGATATTTTATGTTTATACAACAGCAGCCCTTTAGGTGATCATTATTTGGTAACTAAGGTACAAATCTTTGTCAATAATCTTTTTTTTTTTGTAAATGAAGTTCGAGGTGGTCAAGGGAAGTGCATCCCTCTGGAGATCAAAACTGAACAAAGCTAACATTCTTAAAGCAAATCTACGCCAAAACACTTCTAATGATTATAATGATTTTGGACAGTTGAGTCAGAATGTGCAAAGATAAATGACAGTCTGTCTACTTTGGAAATCGGAGCATCGAGACTTGCACAGCTTGAACAGTGGGGTCAAATGAGTTCTTGCTTGAACTCTCTGAACCTAGAATTTTTTGCTCCGAGCACATTTTCATGCACTTTGGGCTCATTTTTAACTGTAATATAAAGTCCTGTGCCTCTATAGAAAGAGCACAACCAGACTAGAAGTAGGGAGAACTCCAACTTACATGTTGTGCAGTATGGTGAAGCTATAATGCCATAAAGCATTAAAAAGAGAATGAATTCAAACTTCCTTGATTTTTAATGTACAAAAATGGAAAAAAAAAATCTGGAATCTGCATGTACAACATTTTTTCAAGTGACCTCAGGTGTTGCCAATACTGTGAAAAAAATATTTTCCAACTTTCATATTTCATTTTTTTCCATTCTTGTCTCATTGTACATCTTCAGTCAAAGGGTTTTTACAATACAATACAACACAATACAATACAATACAATACAATGACTTAATTTTGTCGTGACTGTCGCAGCTGACTCACTAATAGCTTCACAGATGTGCAGTGTGGCACAAACGTTTTAGTTTTTTACAGAATTGTTTCATGCAAGTGGTTCATTTTTAGCAGATTTTTTAAAGAGACAAGGAAAATTAAGTGATTTTGAGCTTGTCACAGATGAGTAGTTCAAAAAGTATTGGAATGTTTTAAAAATAAATGGTGTAATTTGGGCATTTTTTTCTAGATAACAAGCCTTTCAAACCCACCCTTTGGGTTTGAGGTTCAGAAGGTGAACAGAAATTTAATTTTATATTGAGTTATTTGACATAGCTCTTGCATTCGCCATCATCTTGAGGTTGAAATAAACGAAATGAGAGCAGTGCGATAATACACTACCACTATATACAGCAAAATAACAAAGTAACTTTGCACCCAGAGGTCTAACCTGTACAACAATCTCCCCAGACTATGACGCCTGGAAGGTGTGCTTACGTCTTCGTGACAACGGACTCCTGGCTAAGCCCACCCATGGCGACATCATCCGCCTGGCCCCTCCCCTCGTCATCAAAGAGCACGAGCTGCGAGAATGCATCGACATCATCCAGAGGACCATCCTGTCCTTCTAAACTACAACATTTCAGCTATTCAACAATATAATCATCAAACTAGAGAAAAGTCTCTCTAAACATTTATTAGTAGCTCTTATTTTAAAATGTTTGTTCACAGGAAGTGGGTGATTTGAGGGAATTTCTGTACAGTGTACAGATAATCTGAATGGAGTGGGTTTCAATGAGGATACTTTTGTACAGAAAAACTGCTGTAAAGAAAAAGCGTTCTGTTAGAGTGCCTCAGGAAAGACTCCAGCACAGAAAATATCATTTAATTTACCACTGGTCGTATGTGGCATAGATAATAAAAATGTTGTCTTTAGTGAAATTTTTGCAGTTTTCAGAAAGGAGAAATGTTTTTACGAATGAAACTGGCAGTTTAAAGTTGCAAAGCTGTATTTCAATTTATTTCAATGAAGACATACAGTTACAACTTCTACAGCACTTTAATGCTGTTTACGCAGTTTATTTTTGTACAGTTGGTCTACTGAACTATTGCTGCCTGCTGGTATAAACCCTGTGAATCCACTGTCAAGTAAAAGGACAGACTAATCTTGAGTGAAATTTCTTAAAATGAATTAGAAGTTTTCAGATTCCATAATTCCAAAATTTCATTTAAAAAAGCCCACAGTTGGACTGATATTTTGCAATTCTGAAAGTTCAAGTAGTTCCCTTGTTCTAATCTGATGGACCAGACACTATATTTAGCTGTTTCACTGTAATTTTACATAACTTATGATGTGTGTTACAATAGAAGAAATGCTGTCAGACAAATGTATTCCTCAAGGAACTTAAATTGTGAAGCAGTGAAGATTAATCTTTGCTTGTTACACTATATTTTGGTATATTCGACTGAAAAAAAGCTCTTTAAACATGCTATATAACGAGTAATTTTTCTTAGGCATCATGCTGCTTGCTGAGGCTGGTTTGGTTTAAAGTCTTTGCTGTATGGATTTAAAGATTGTGTTCTCGCAATATCACCTTTCAAGTTGCTACAAAACCCATTGTTCTTCATATAAATTAAAATTAAAATTTCAGTCTTATCTGTTGTCTTCCTGTTTATCTGAACCAGAAACTAAAGTTATTTGGAGCATGAGGAAGCAGGTTCAATGAGTCATCGTGGTAACTTTGCTGATTCAAATCTGAATCGTGTCTGAGAAAACAAAAAGCTTTTCTGGACCGCACTTCCTTTGTAGCTCGGTAAATCTGCTTTTTACTGGAACATTTGAATGTTGAAAGTAAAATGCAGAACAGATATCGAGTTTTTTTTCACATTTAAAGGGGATATCAGCTTTGAGCAAACATGTCAAGACAACTCATTTACAGTAACCTGCTTTTTTGTGAAAACTGCTTCTAGGACCAGATGCATAGAGGTGCCTGTGGGGTCCGTGTATATTTTGGCAATTGGATTTTCCGTTCTGAAACGGGGACTGAAAAACAAAAAACGAGTGGTTATTTGATTTTCGTTTTAAAATACAAAAATTTTAATTGAAATACAAGATGTTTTTCCTTTAATGATTAAAAGGGGATATGCAAAAATTTAAAAATGCTTTGATTTTCATTCTATATTTAGAATAACAAAAAAATAAAGTCAGTAAGAGACAGAAACGAAAAATAGTCAGTTTTTTCATTTTCTGAGACCGGAAGTGGTCATCAGGTGTGGAGCCAAACGACAGCAAGATTCTCAGAGGGCGGAGACAGAGAGCAGTGATTGGTCAGACTGACTGAGAGCCAGAGAGCAGCGATTGGTCAGACCATAGATGTATCTAGAAGACAGCGCGCTAGCATATCTAGTCTGCTATATATATCTATGGTTGGAACCTTTTGTAGCTAGTGATGGCTGATCCAGGCTTTGTTGAAGCTTCGACACTTCATTCAAAGCATGGTTCATTACTCGAGGCCTCAATGACACACAGTGCTCGAGTAGGACATCTAGTGGTTAATAAAATGAAGTGCAATCAAGATGTGGTCGTTGGTTCATGGATTGTTTTGAATTTGATTCGCCATGCACACATTCCTCTTTGACTACACTAGATGATTGTATGAGTTCTAGTGGACACAAAAATAATATTACTAGTAATAATAATGAATAACTATTGAAGAGCACTTTTCTTATTTGCCATGTTTGTCTGTAACCCTATATACTCTTCACTTATATTCTGTGTTATGAAACATTTAAACGGTGTTGCTACATTCATGAGATGCGCTACAAATACAGACTGATGTCATTTTCACATGGGGCTGGTGCAAATAAAGATTATATATAGATTATTATGGATTTTGGCAAAGTATGTCTTGGGGTTTATTGGTAAAGAGGTCAGTAAAGAGGGTGTGCTTATATAACTGGTTATGAGTTTTTATTGAGAAATAATTTATCAACAGTTTTGGGACTCAAGCAGTTCCTTCTTTTACTCACTATCTCCCCAGCCTTAGAAAAAAAATCTGTTCACACGGCACAGATAAGGCTGAGGTACACAGGAAATGTTTGGCTCCATTGTACAAGTTTGGGTAAACAGTTTTGTGGGTTGCCCAGTAAGCCAGTGGGTCTGCCGTTCTTTCTACAATTGCATTCGCTGTGGCGCTTTGCATTTACCAGGCTCTACTTGCGTCTTCGTCCAATAGGCTCCACAGTTGAACTGAAAAATATTGAAGATCATCATCATCATCACCAGAAATGTCAGTCATTCCCTATTCAGAAGTGAAAAAAAAATACCTGTGGAAGGTGCTGCTGGTGGTGGAGGACGAGGCTGTGGTGGTGCTTGTGACGTAGATGACTGCTGCTTGGCATTCTTTATGTTAATTGTTGTGCATTCTGTTATTAAACGTTCTTTCACACTGGCTGCCACTCTGATTGGTGAATCCAAAAGTTTTGAACTGCAGAGCCACAAGTGTAGCAACAGCCAGTGAACAGCCAGTGAACTGTTTTTTTCTTTGGTTTGTAGTCTGTCAGCTAAGCACCTGACAAGGTTCTGTGCCAGGTGTTGTGTCATGGGGGTGGTGAGTTGGGAATATACATATATATATATATATATATATATATATATATATATATATATATATATATATATATATATATATATATATATATATATATATATATATATATATATATATATATATTCTCTACGAAATACGAAATCTGACATACTACTAACTCTCAAAGCAAATCACGGCAACAACAGCAAAAAAAACAACCTACTCTGCGAAAAACAATTCAAATGAACACTAAATAGGGATCTCCTATCCCGGAACACTCTCGATCCCGCTGAGTGAGTCACATAACAAACCGAACCAATCAGGTGTTTCGAAGCAGTTGCGTGCTTCAAACGTCACTGAAGTGATTCAAACGTCACGAGTCATGTGATCAAACCACGCCTCGCCACAGTGGCTCGATACGTTTGCTTCATGAGCGACAGCGCATGTGTCGAAGCCTCGGGTATCAGAGGACCATCACTACTTGTAGCATCTCTGGCTGCTGTTGACCTTGTTTTTGGAGTAAAACACGGTAAGAAGATACATACTTCTAACCAGTGGCGTTGTTTTGTTGTACGTTAAGTCAGCGACTTGTGTAGAGTTGTGTTTTGTCGCGTTTGATTAGTTGGTCCGGACCGTTAGCCAGCTAAGCGGCTAAGTTAGCTAGCGGGCTAATTAACACAGGTGGCTAACTTACTGTTGAACACCTGTGTTAGTTGCTGCCGCAGCTGTCCCTCATTGTTAGAATGAAACTCTCAACCTGTATTTCTCTGCTGTGTATTTGAGCTTTTTAAAAAGTTATTTTACTTTAAGGTTAACTGAAACCCGTTCATCTGCACTGAAGTTTAACATTCAGCTGCTTTGAATTAAACCGCGCTTAACTTAACATTGTGCAACATTACCTCACTGTAGCTCCATAATTTCATTAAATTCCTTCTCTCTTCCACTGCTCAAGTTCAATCCAGTATATAAAGTGACATGAATAGTGAATAAACTAACAACCAGCCATTGTATGTATTTATTATTGCATGTATTTGTAGTAAAACATGAGTTGAAACATCCTACTTTTGGATCTAGAACTGCACAAGCCGTTCATTTTCAGTCACCTGAGGAGTTAAACTCCCCTTTTTATGTGAGGTTGAAGCAGAAAGTCAGAGTTAACAAAGAAAGTTGTTGGTAATTTGCGATACCTGTTATCTCTGACTGAGGCTTTAGTTTTTGTTGAGCCAATTTCCACGTAGAAACTTTGTTCAGGAAGATTTCTCAGTAGTTCAGAGGACAGGCTGCTTTTTACACAACCTTGTAAGAGAACGTCTGTCAATGCTTTCACCAGAATTTAGAAACACAACACTCCCTAAACAGATATTTTGAGGCTGTGAGGTTGAATGTTTGAGAGTATATCAGTGTGTTTGTTTGTGGTCTTTCTGTTTCTAGGTGGAAGCTGAATTAGTGAGGATGACTCCTGCTCCTGTCATCTCTAAGCTCCTCACACATCTTTACCTGCACATGAGGAAAATCACTCCTGTAGAATGCAGGTATGTTTGTCATTATTATAAAAAGATGTTGCCTGGTGACCTGTTAGAAACCCATTATACAGAGTCAGCCAAAATAATGTTTACACACATCAGGAAAAGAAAAACTAGCATAAATATTTCAATACCAAATTTATTCAGACATCAGGAGATTAATAAAAGTTATCTTTGGCCTCTACAATTACAAGAGGTGCTCAAAGTGGTGGCCACTGGCTTCCAGACATTTCTGTTGTGTTGTAGACGTCACTTGTTGATGCTCCATTCATGAGGGTAGCGCCATCTGTTGGGAAAACATCGTACAACAGGACACAGAGTTAACGTGATTTGATCAAACTTAGAAAGAGGAATCTATATGTATAGAAGTACTTGTACAAATGAAATATTTATAAAAGTTTTTCTTTTCCTGATGTGTGTAAACATTGTTTTGGCTGATTCTGACTCTGAACTTAATGAGAACAAAACTGTCATTTAATTGTTGCTCTGAAAGCTTCTTTAGTGAAAACCGGCTGGTGTTCTGCTTTGAAACAAACTGCTGTTGAGGTCTGTGTTTTTAGGTTTAACCCCACAGTTACTGAATGAACTGATAGTTGTTGTTTTTTTCCTGATCAATGTGGACGTTATAATTGATGGTAACATTTACTGATCATATAATCAGCATGACAATATAACAGTAGAACATTCTGACCACCTCACTAATACTGTGTTGGTCCCTTTATGCTGCTAAAACTCCTCTGACCCAGTGGTTCATCAGAACCTCTGGGGATCCTGTGGATTCTGTGGATCCTGTGGGTTGCAGGGTGGGTCCTACCTAGACCAGGCTGATCCTGGACCATCCCACAGATGCTCCATCAGATCTGGATGTGGGGAGTGTGGAACCCAGGTGAACAGCTTAGCTCTGTCGTGTTCCTCAGACCACTCCTGAGCAGTTTAATTTGTCCTGCTGAGGGAGGCAGCTGGCATCAGGGACTGCTGTTGCCATGGAGACTAGGGGGTTGTTTGTCCTGCAGTGTTTAGGTGGTGGTACATGTCAAACATCCACATGAATGTCAAGGTTTCCCAGCAGAACGTTGCATTAGAACAAGATGATGGATGTTGTTCTCTTCAGCTGTCAGTGGTCAGAATGTTGTGGCTGATTAGTGGATCTGTCTGCCTTTACTCTGACATCCAGAGTTATACAAAAGTGTAGAATGTGTGCAGTGCAGAAGAGATTTACTTTATTGTATGCAGGGTTTTGTTTTTTTTTTTAAAGGAAGAGCATTTTTTTATCCACCTGAATGAAGACCCAATCTTTCCCTTCAAGGATAGTTAATAATTACTACGGCTTCCATAGTGGTCCCATCAGAGAAAATCATATCCATATACAGATTTTTATTAATTCCAGGGCTGGTTCACTAAAGATTATAATAATAACTACATCAGATAATTCTTTGTCGCAGTTGGAATTTTGCAGACTGAGAGATGGTTGAGAAGGTTTGTAGTTCTTGTTTTAGCAAAATATGTTATAATAGAAGATCCTTATTGTCATTGTACATGAAATTATCTGCAAACCAGCAAAGTGCATCAGGGTGAGGTATCTAAAAATAAATAAGTAAAGAAAAATGCTTCTAAAGCCAATAATAAACAGAATATTTTGAGGAAATATTCTAAAAAGGAAAGAAAAGCTCCATTCTCACTCCTCTCAGGATAAACTGTCATTAAAATTGACTTTAAATTTAGCTTCAACACAAGATAAAAACATTTGCTTTCATTACTGATGTTGTCAAGTTTTAATAAAATTCATGCTACTTTTATAAAATGATGAAAGTGAATAAATTGTATTTCTGTGATCTGTGTTTGATTTCTGTCTTTTCTCCTGTCATCCAGATGTTCAGAGGGAGATGATACATCTGGTCCAGCTGATGGAAGGTCTTGAAGTTCTCTGACTGGCCTGGACTGAAGATGGTCGTCTCACTGGATTTAAGGTTCAGATGCTCAGTAACAAACTCCACCAATGAGCCAACAGGGAAGTTTTAGGTTCATTAAATGTTGCTATGAAGGTTTCACTGTTTTTCTTTGTGAATGCAATGAGCTCCAACTGAAACTTGAATTAGAACTTAGAAGTAAATCCTTCCATCTGAAAGGATTTAGTTGCATTAATAACCTCATAACATTCTAATTCTTATTCCAGTCTTGGTTGGAAATAGAATCTCTGTATTGATTCAGGTAAAAACTGAACTTCACAGCATGTTGGAGCAAAACAACCAGATGAATACTGTGATGGTGTTGGATTGTCAGACTGTAATGTTGCAGCTCAAAGCAGCTTTTCTAGCTCAGTTCATTCTGACATTCAGCTATGAATCAACACAGCAGATGGTGATCCATGCTGTGGAAGTCTCACATCTCCTGATTTAATGGAGCTGCTTTGCACTTTTTACACAGTTTATTCACCAACACTTTATTTAATAAAAGTCCCATCTAGTTTTTATGAGGAATGTGATGTTTTAATTTCTCTGTGAATAACTGCAGTCTAATGGAACAGCTGGAGTTGTAACATCTGTCCTGATATTGATCATGAAGTATTAATCAGAATACTTATGGTCAGCAGTCATCCCTGAAGTTTTACATTAAAATCTTTGTGTTGTGAACTTTGGTAAGAAGCAGAAACTTTAGCGTTGCCATGGATACATGAGTGTTAAATTCTGTCCATGTTTCCATTTTGGGAAATTCAGTCCAGCAGATGAGTTTGTTTTTACTGCCAGCTACCATTCAGTCTGAGATATTAAGAATAAATAAATAAATGTGCATAATGTGGAAATGAACAGATTTTATTTTTATTTATTCCTACAGCATGTAAAGTTCCAGAATGTGGAGGAATTTAGTCTCACAATCACAGACAATAAATATTATCTGAAAGTCAGGTTATTCTTGTTTATCAGCACAATACAAAAAGATTCATGTTAAAAATATTCCAGTTAAGACTCTTGAATATCATGATTTATGTAAATTTACCTCAATAATATGAATGTTCAGGTTAACATTGTGCAGTGATATTTATTATGTAAGTTTAGCTGATTAAAGTTTATGATTCTGCACTACAATATTTATTATTTAAATTTACATCATTATTATAATATTTAGGCTCAGACCCTACAGTACTGAGATTAAGAAATCAAATATTCTATAAAATGTAAATGCACTGAACTAATTTCGGTATATTTAAGTGAGACTCTACAATATTATTTGACACAAATCTATCTAAATCAAAATTTTAATCATTTTAACTCCAGACATTTACTGGACTGATTTAAATATTAAAATCACTCTTTTCTAATCCTCTGCTGTACGTTCAAACCTGAGGCCTTAAACAGAAACACACAAGTATCTGATTGAAGGAACTTCTGCAGAGTCCTGGTTCCAGAACATGATGATAGAATTATAGACAAACTTTAACAAAAGCTGCCTGAGAGTTAACAGGTTTTTATGTTAGATTTCTTCAGTAATTTAATGAGAGTTATCAGCAAAAATCAGGTGTTCATTTGATGAACTTCATTTCCTAAAACATCCAGAATTGGAGCTCATATCTTTGGCAGCTGTAAAGTTTCTGCTCCTTCAAAGTTCACAACACAATGAATGAATTCCTAAAACACTCTCAATGCTGGAGAGTGTTTGTGATGCTGAAGCAGTGACCAGTTTTTCTGTTTCTTCTCTGGAGATGCACAATGAGGGACGTCTGCAGAGACTGAGAAAGAGTCTCACCACATCCTGACATGAGGAAAAACACTTTATTGAAGACTACAATGAGAAAAACTATCAGACAGCAGACGGCTGCATTCAAGGTGAGATCTGAACATTTGATCTGGAACAGGAATTCAATAACGGCAGCATGAGCTTCATTTTAGTCTGTAGCTGCTGAATTCATGGATGAATCATCTGGCACTAGAGAGGAAGACCATCAAACATCCATGTCAGCTGATGGAGGTCCAAGAGTCTCACCCAACAAACAACCTACAGAGTGAAGACCTCCAATCTGATTGGACGGCCTCCTATTCAGCCACGTGTGAACAAATGCCTCTAAGCTGATTTGTTTTCTAAAATAAATCTAGTTTGAGTCCTAATCTATGCCTGTGTGTTTGCTTCTTTACACTGCTGTTAACAGTTTAGGCTGTTAGATTGTTCCAGATAAGACGAGTACAAGATTCTTCAGAACCGTTCTACCACGAGCCTGACAGGAAGAACTCCAACAGCTACTGAATGTTCCTGTGGTTCCCTCAAGGCTACCAGAGGAGCCCTACGAGGACGAGCCGGTCCACCTGATGGCGGCCAGTCGCTGCGGTTCAAAGCCATCACCGACTACGTGGACTTCTACTGGACCACACGGAGGCCTTCAAACTGGACCAACAAGTTCAGCGACTCCCCGACTTGTGGGTCTGAGGACGCCGCCGAGCCTCGGTCCAGCCGGCCTCCTGTCTGTGGGTGTTTGAGTGCTGAGAGGTTTGTGGATGGATGTGAACATTCTGTGTTGAAACAGCAGCTTTGGACTCAGTAACGCCGGGAAAAACCAAGAGCTCCTTTATTTGTGACTTCCACTAAAAAAACTGATGAAAATAAGTTTACCAGGATTCTGACTGATAACAGATTATTAAATAATGAAAATAACAGTTTAAATATTCCTTTAAACAATCCTTGTAGGTCTACATTTCCTTTACACTGACTTCTTGGTATATGTACAAGTATTTTGGGTGGAATATACCAATAGGCCCAATGTTCAAGGGTTCTTCTGGGAATATACAATTAAACTAACCTTTTAGGTAAATGTTCCAGGATGTTGGGTAGAATATACCATCAGATCAACCTTTTAGGTCTACATTGGAAGATTTTAGGGTAGAATATTACTCCAAACCATCCTTTAGGTCTACATTTAAGGTGGAATACTCCTTTACACCAAGATTTTTTGCTCTACATTGAAGGATTTTAGGTGGAATATTCCTTTGAACGAACTTTTTAAGTTTATGTTCGAGGATGTTGGGTGGAATATACCATCAGACCAACCTCCAAGGTCTACAATAGTGAATTTTAGGTGGAATATGCCATTAAACCCACCTTTTAGGTCTACATTGGAGGATTTTAGGTTGAATTTTCTTCCAAACTGTCTTTTAGTCTACATTTAAGGATGTTTAGGATGGTATATTCTTCCAAACCAACTTCTCAGGTCTACATTTGAGGTGGAATATTCCTCCATCCTAACTTTTTTGGTCTACATTGAAGGATTTTTTTCTAAACCACCCTTTCGGGTCTGTATTTGAGGTTCTAGGTGGACTATTCCTTTTAACCAGCCCCTCAGGTCTCTTTGAGGATTCTGGATGGAATACTCGGTTAAACCAACATTTTAGGTGCATGTCCAAGGATTTTTGGTGGAATGTTCCTTTAAGGTGGATGTGTGAGGACCTTGTAGGTGGAATACTTCCTGAAACCAACCTTTTAGGTCAACATTCAAAGATTTAAGGTGGAATATTCCTTTAAACCAACCTAAATTTCATGTTTTGATCATTATCAAGTGAGAAACCTCAATCCAGACTCCTCATAATGATGTTTGAGATTTATGCTGCTGTTATTTGTTTAGTCCAGACTAAATGACAGAAATCTACAACTGTTATTTTATTTCAGAACTCGGTTAATAAATGTCAAAACAATCCATGTGACTCTAAAAACTCAACAGCTTTACAAACTCTAAGAGTAAACTCTCCACAAGGATCCAAAATAAGTTGGACTTCTACATGAGAGCTTTAATTATTCTTCATCTACTTCCTGAAAAGTTTGGTCAATAAAAAAGACAAAAATTTGTATTTTCAGCTGAACTAAAGACAGACTTTGAGATTTTTCTGCTCACATGTTGTGTTGTTGTAAACTTACTCTTTCAAATAAATAGCCGCCTAACCCCCTGGAAACCAGCGTTTGCCTTTTTGTGTTGTTCCTCGGCGACCCTAGACAGCCGGGTCCTAATGTTTTTTGAGCAACACACCATACTATGACGTTTTACAATGAGGGTTCTACTATGGAACCAGTTTGACATGTTCAGGCGTTCTTTGTGTGAAAACTCAGAGATTTCAGGTATCAGAAGGTGGTTTTCAACTTTCTTTGTTAACTTTCTGCTTCAACTTTAAACTAAATTTCCTTCACTAACCCAGCCCTCTGGACTTCCAGTAAGCTGTGTTCCTATTGGCTGTCCAGGTGGCTGCTTGGTATTATCAGGAACACCTGAGCAGCTCAGTGTCTTCCTGCTTTATTTAGCTGCAGACAAACATTTCCTCTGCTTCTCTTCACCACTAACCGGGTTTGGCTCCATTGCTTTAGTTTGTTCTTTAGGCGTTGGCTTGCATCTTCCAGCAGTAAAATCGTCTTTAATGTGTTTCTTGGTGTGTTTTAGGGCTTTGTACTGAATAGTTATCTTGGCAAATGTGGTTCTTTAGCCACAGTTAGCACATGGTGCTAATGTGTGCAGTGATTAGTGGATTTGGTGCAGCTGAGTTGTGTCTTTATCTTGGCTGTAGTGAGTCTTTAGAGGTTTCTGGTCAGACACGTTCTGTATTCTTGTTTGAGAACCAACGTTGGTTGTCCAGAAGGTAAGAGTTCCTGTCCTGATTCTCTGTTCTCAGAGGTTCTCTGGTAGGCTGCAGGAGACTTTAGCGTTTGGGTTGTGCTAGTTTGGTTTTTGTATGGTTTCATTTGGACGACTATCTTGAGGCCCCTCCATGTTGTTTAGTGAGGTTTTCTGGAACAGTCCTACAAAGCAACCTGCAGCAGAAGAGACTGTGAGAGTTTTTAGGAAGTTCTGGAGAGCAGACTTTAGAGCAGCAGAAACATTTGTCAGCAGTTTGAGCAGGAGAAGGTGAGCTTCAGAGTAGAAATGAGACAGAAACCTTCTTGACCCGTGTGGTGAGGTCCTGTACCAAGAGTTTGAGCAGGTTGTGAAGAGTCTGTAGGTCTTTGGTCTGAAAGCACAAGAAGAGTCAACTCATTAAAGGAGAAAACAGGAGATATTGTTGGTTCTTCTGTCGCTCTGCAGTTTCCAGTTTCCTTGGACTGAATATCAAGTTTATATTTTAAATGATTTCCCATGTGAGCCCAAGAAGACTTCAATAAATTCCCTCCATCCCCTGAACACAACAGATTTTATTACCATGTTAAATGCTTTTTTAAAAATGTTTTTGAGTTTTATTCATAGTTTTTTCTCTTTGCTTGTTTAGTTTTGTCATCTGTGTGAAAGGTGCTAAACAAATAAATGAATTGATAAACTGAATAATTGACTAACTCATGATTGTGACAACAGAAGTATTTTGATTGTGATTAAAGGGTTTATTTCATTTTTAAGGTTGGGGTTAAAATCGTGATAGAAAAAGAAGATTAAAGAAATAAACTACATAACAAAAAGCAATTAAATCAAGGGGGAAAAAATTTAATACAATAAAACTTTAAAAGAAATGTTTTTAAAAAGTATTTTTTAAATGTTTAATTATGTAAAATATTTTCTCTGTAATTTCAATAATTTTATTTTAAAAATTTTGTTTAATTTCATACTTACATGTTTTGTATCGTGTTTAATTATCTCATTCAATATTTTGTCGGTTTAATGAAGTTAAATATTAAATACAATTAAATGACATTGAACCGACAAAATATTGAGAGATAATTAAACACGATACAAAACATGTAAGTATGAAATTAAACAAAATTTTTAAAATAAAATTATTGAAAATTACAGAGAAAATATTTTACATAATTAAATTTAAAAAATACTTTTTAAACAAGAATAAGATTTAAACATTTAATTAGATTATTAAACCTTTTAAAAGACAAAACATTTAATTAAAAATTTAATCTTAAAGACAATAAAACTTAGGAATTAACAGGAATTAAACAAAATACAATGAAGCATTTAAAAAGAAAATCAAACATTAAAAAGGTGTAAAACATTTTAAAACGAAAACCTGAACAAATAATTAATAGAAAAATTAAACATTGGGAAAGAAAAAGGAAAGTTTTCAAACAAGACAATAAAAGATTTGAAAAAACAACAAACATTAAAAAGATAAAACATTTCGAAATCAAATCAGACATTAGAAAAGAATAAAAGGTGAGAAAAGAAAAAATCTAAACATTTAAGAAGAATCAAACTAAAGACATAACATTTGAAAAGACA